>NC_090319.1:176894560-177194560 GCF_040869045.1 Eurosta solidaginis | reverse complement strand
ATTAGTTAAGTACATAGTCTTTAAGGATTGTATTCCAAAGACTCATAATTAAATAAAGAAATAAAGAAATAAATGAGTGCTGGCAGAATATACCAGAACATCAAAATATGGAATTCAAATGATATGTACGTATGTATATATGTACATATTTTCATACATTTGCTGTAGTAGGCTACTAGCGCATCAAAATGGGATCCATATGATCGCGGTATATGGATATCACTGTACATATGTATGTACATACGTATCTATCCATGCACCTGCTGGCAGTAAGCAAGCACAGAATAATTTATGCAAACCAAAACGGTGCCTATAGTTCAATGATCTGCGCTTGGTTATATTTGTTAGTGCCAATATGATGAGCACTAGAAGGTAACTCAAAAGCAGATAGGATAGATAGAATAAGAGACGTCATTTCATACTTTTTGCGAAATTTATTTGTAGTGTTCCATTTGAGGGGTAATTTTGAATTGCTTCTACACATTTTCATGAGATATTTTTGATTGTTTTAAAGGATCGTATAAATTAAGCAATTCATCCTCCTTCCAACAATCACAATATATTTTTATATATAAAAATCACGTGTCACATTGTTTGTCCGCGATGGACTCCTAAACGACAACCGATTTTCAATTTGTTTTGCACCCCGTGTGTAGTTTGATTTAACTTGAAATATAGGATAGGTTATATCTCAGTTTATAGTCGCAATATTATTTTATTGCAAATTTTTTTATATGTTTATACGTAATAATATAATGTTACGTATACGCACCGTTACTCATATTTTCAGGTGGTGCGATATACTTCCGTGTAATTGGTTGGTGTTTAATTAAACAACGTGCTTATCAATAAAAAATATTATAGCGAATGATATCAAGTATAGCACATAACCAGGCCCGGCGAGAGGGGGGGGGGGATTACCCCCGGACCCGGGGTTTCTGAGAGGGCCCGCGATTTAGAAGTACTAAGACATTTTTTTTAATTCAGGAGAGTCTTTAGTTGTTCCATGCGCAATTTTTAAGTCGAATTTCAAAAGCAACGAATATCTGCATTTCGTTTTAATATTATAGTGAACTGTGAAAAATAAAATCTATATATATAAAAAGAAAGGCTAAAATGTGTGTTAGTTGATCGCCGGTGTTTGAAGAGATGCGTCGGTCGATTTTGTTCAAACGTGGACCCGGGTACCCCTAGAATGTGTTTATATAATATGGATATCAAATGAATGCTGTTGATGAGTGCTTTAGTACAAAGTAATATATTATACCGCTTGGTGACTAGGGTCTCAAGATATATAGGCCAAAACGTGGACCCGGATACCCCTAGAATGTGTGGGTAATATGGATATGAAATGGAAGCTGTTGCTGAGGGCTCTAAAATAATTTTCATTGTGATATTCGATTTAGTCGCATCAACCGGGCAAAACTGATAAATATGCATGCGAAGCCGGAATAGAGACATGAATTAATAATACCCACATACCTATTTACATACGTCCTATCCGATTTGCCCGAAATTTGGTATATAAATATGCCTATATTAGTATTTACGATCCTTTTTTCCGGGAAGTAGACCATAGATGGACTGGGACTGAGACTCGGAGTGGGACTGGGACTGGGACTGGAACAAAATACATACCACCTTCTGGGACGGCAATAAGGGATGAAGAAGAATGAGAAGAACGTGAGAGAAAAGAAAAGAGAGAAGGAGACTGAGAGAGAAATAGAATGAGACGAATATGGAGATAGATGAAGCGAAAAAGACGGAGGGAGGAGTGAATAAAAGGATCAGGAAAAAGTGAAGAGGGTGGGGGGAGGGCAGAGTTAGACGGAGAAAGCTTATTAAAATGTATACAAATAGGCCAAATTTAGGACAGAACAACGTCTGCCGGGTCTGCTAGTATTAATATAAACTTCTTAAAAATGTGTAGAAGCCAATTTTCTAATACATGCCAATCTGGTACATTACAAATAAAAATTGAAATGACGTCTCTTATTTTAGCTATGCTCTTTGGCAAAATAAAACAAAACAAGAAAGGACGGAATAATCGGATGTATAAGATAAGAAATATATAGTGAACAGATCTACATACCTAAATGATTTTTAAGACAAATATAAAATAAACAAGTAAGGAAGGTTAAGTTCGGGTGTAACCGAACATTACATACTCAGTTGAGAGCTATGGTGACAACATAAGGAAAAATAACCATGTAGGAAAATAAACCGAGGGAAACCCTGAAATGTGTTTGTATGACATGTGTATCAAATGAAATGCATTAAAGAGTATTTTATGAGGGAGTGGGCCATAGTTCTATAGGTGGACGCCATTTAGGGATATAGCCATAAAGGTGGATCAGAAAGAGAAAGGTGTTAATGAGTATTTTAAAAGGCAGTGATCGTTAGTTCCACAGGTGGACGCCGTTTCGAGATATCGCCATAAAGGTGGACCAGGTGTGACCCTAGAATTTGTTTGTACGATATGGGTATCAAATTAAAGGTATTAATGAGGGTTTTAAAATGGAGTGGTGGTAGTTGTATAGGTGGTCGCCTTTTCGAACAAAAATTTACCAATCCTTGTGAAATTTGGTAGAGGATTAGATTCTTGGACGATAACTATTTTCTGCGAAAAAGGGCGAAATCGGCTGAAGCCACGCCCAGTTTTTATACACAGTCGACCGTCTGTCCTTCCGCTCGGCCGTTAACACGAAAACTTTGGCAAAAATCGATATATCTTTACTAAACTCAGTTCACGTACTTATCTGAACTCACTTTGTATTGGTGTAAAAAATGGCCGAAATCCGACTATGACCACGCTCACTTTTTCCATATCGAAAATTACGAAAAATGAAAAAATGCCATAACTATATACCAAATACGAAAAAAGGGATGAAACATGGTAATTGTATTGGTCTATTGACGCAAAATATAACTTTAGAAAAACACTTTGTAAAATGTGTGTGACACCTACCAGTAGAAGAAGAAAAGTAGAAGAAAATGAAAAAGTTTTGCATGGCGAAATCAAAAGCCCTTGGAATCTTGGAAGGAATACTGTTCGTGGTATTACATATATAAATAAATTAGCGGTACCCGACAGATGATGTTCTGGATCACCCTGGTCCACATTTTGGTCGATATCGCGAAAACGCCTTCACATATACAACTAAGGGCCACTCCCTTTTAAAACCCACATTAATACCTTTAATTTGATACCCATATCGTACAAACACATTCTAGAGTCACCCCTGGTTCACGTTTATGGCGATATCTCGAAAAGGCGTCTACATATAGAACTAAGGCCCACTCCTTTTTAAAATACTCATTAACACCTTTCGTTTGATACCCATATCGTACAAAAAAATTCTAGAGTCACCCCTGGCCAACCTTTATGGCGATATTTCGAAAAGGCGTCCACCTATAGAACTAAGGCCCACGCCCTTTTAAAATACTCATTAACACCTTTTATTTGATACCCATATCGTACAAACAAATTCTAGAGTCACCGTCCACCTTTATGGCGATATTTCGAAAAGGCGTCCACCTATAGAACTAAGGCCCACGCCCTTTTAAAATACTCATTAACACCTTTCATATAATACAAACAAATTCTAGAGTCACCCCTGGTCCACGTTTATGGCGATATCTCGAAAAGGCGTCCACATATAGAACTAAGGCCCACTCCTTTTTAAAATACTCATTAACACCTTTCATTTGATACCCATATTGTACAAATAAATTCTAGGGTCACCCCTGTTCCACCTTTATGGCGATATCTCGAAAATGCGACCACCTATACAACAACCACCCCTCCCTTTTAAAACCCTCATTAATACCTTTAATTTGATACCCATATCGTACAAACACATTCTAGAGTGACCCCTGGTCCACCTTTATGGCGATATTTCGAAACGGCGTCCACCTATAGAACTAAGGCCCACTCCCTTTTAAAATACTCATTAGCACATTTCGTTTGATGCCCATATTGTACAAATAAATTCTAGGCTCACCCCGGTCCACCTTTATGGCGATATCTCGAAACAGCGTCCACCTATGGAACTAAGGACTACTCCCTTTTAAAATACTCATTAACACCTTTCTTTTAATACCCATATTGTACAAACAAATTCTAGGGTTACCCCTACTCCACCTTTATGGCGATATCTCGAAACGGCGTCCACCTATGGAACTAAGGATTACTCCCTTTTAAAATACTCATTAACACCTTTCTTTTGATACCCATATTGTACAAACAAATTCTAGGGTCACCCCTGGTCCAACTTTATGGCGATTTCTCGAAACGGCGTCCACCTATGTAACTAAGGATTACTCCCTTTTAAAATACTAATTAACACCTTTCTTTTGATACCCATATTGTACAAACAAATTCTAGGGTCACCCCTGCTCCACCTTTATGACGCTATCTCGAAACGGCGTCCACCTATGGAACTAAGGATTACTCCTTTTTAAAATACTCATTAACACCTTTTTTTTGATACCCATATTGTACAAACAAATTCTAGGGTCACCCCTTGTCCACCTTTATGGCGATATCTCGAAAATGCGACCACATATACAACAAACACCACTCCCTTTTAAAACCCTCATTAATACCTTTAATTTGATTCCCATATCGTACAAACACATTCTAGAATAACCCCTGGTCCACCTTTATGGCGATATTTTGAAACGGCCTCCACCTATAGAACTAAGGCCCACTCCCTTTTAGAATACTCATTAACTCCTTTCGTTTGATGCCCATATTGTACAAACAAATCCTGGGGTCACCCCTGGTCCACCTTTATGGCGATATCTCGAAACGGCGTCCCCCTATGGAACTAAGGATTACTCCCTTTTAAAATACTCATTAACACTTTTCGTTTGATGCCCATATTTTACAAACAAATTCTAGGGTCACCCCTGGTCCACCTATGGCGATATCTCGAAAAGGCGACCACCACCAACTACCACCACTCCCTTTTAAAACCCTCATTAATACCTTTAATTTGATACCCATATCGTACAAACAAATTCTAGGGTCACACCTGGTCCACCTTTATGGCGATATCTCGAACGGCGTCCACCTGTGGAACTAAGGATCACTGCCTTTTAAAATACTCATTAACACCTTTCTTTTGATACCCATATCGTACAAACGCATTCTAGAGTCAACCCTGATCCACCTTTATGGCTATATCCCTAAATGGCGTCCACCTATAGAACTATGGCCCACTCCCTCATAAAATACTCTTTAATGCATTTCATTTGATACACATGTCATACAAACACATTCCAGCGTTTCCCTCGGTTCATTTTCCTACATGGTTATTTTCCCTTATGTTGTCACCATAGCTCTCAACTGAGTATGTAATGTTCGGTTACACCCGAACTTAACCATCCTTACTTGTTTCCTTTTGGAGTTTATTTTTCTCTTTAGAAATTTATTTAGTCAGAACATATGTAAATGAAAAAATGAATTTTACTTAGTAATAGAAAAGAAATTAAAAAAAATTATTAGAAATTTGCGTTTTTACAACCCCCTTTTAAAACCAAGGCATCACTGTGATGCATTTGCATGTCGTAAACATAGTTGTGTGGGTTTTTTATTCAACCGTTTTAAAAAATGAAGGTATCACTGTGACACAATTGCAGATCGTAAAATTGCTTGTGTTGTTTTTTTTAAGCCACCACAAGACACACCAGGTAGAATTGAAATTGCCCCTACCCAAAAGTTCGTCGGAAAGGGGGGGGGGGGGGGGGGGGGGACATCAGAATTCGTTTTAGAGGTATGGTTCTTTCGGCAAAGTTACTTATTTTGATCCCTAGAATACGATTTTCACAGAGCAATGAGCGATTTTTAAATCGACCCGCCCTAATATATACTATATATACCATAATATATATATATTATATATATCAGCGATCTCTATGATTTTTTGACACAACAATAAATACTATATACGTAAGCAATCGGTGAAATTTGAAGCTTATAGCTGTTAAAACGGGGCAGAAATTGCGAAAAGTTTCTTATCTGAACAATCGGTTGTACGAGATATATACTATATATACAACCGATCTCTATGATTTTTTCAGACAACAATATATGCCAAATGCGTAAGCATTCGGTTAAATTTGAAGCTTCTAGCTGCTAAAATGGGGCTAAAATTGCGAATATATATATACTATGTATATATACTATACTATATATACCACCGATCTGTATAATTTTTTCAGACAACAATATATGCTATATACGTAAGCATTCTTTGAAATGTGAAGCCTCTAGCTCTTAAAATAGGGCAGTAATTACGAAAAGTTTCTTATCTGAACAATCGGTTGTGGGGATATATACTATATATACCACCGATCTCATCAATTTTTTCAGGAAACAATACGTGTAATATACGAAAGTATATGGTGAAGTTTGAAGCTTCAATCTGTTAAATTGAGTAAGATATTACAAAAATCCTCTTTTTCTGAAAAATCGGTTGTATGGAGGATATATGTTATAGTGGTCCGATCCGGCCGTTTCTGACAAATGTCTAATCGGACACCCAAATACACCCGCTCACCAAATTTTATCAAGATATCTCAAAAATTTAGGGACTAGTTTGCATACAAACAGACAGACGGACAGACGGACATGGCTAAATCAACTCAGCTCTTCAACCTGATTATTTCGGTATACTTAATGGTGAGTCTATCTATTTTCCTTTAAGGACTTACAATTTTGGGTTTCGTGACGAAATTAATATACCATTTCATTTTCATGAAAGGTATAATAATATTGCCCATACCCTGTTATGCTGCCAGCAGCATGAACGCACATGACATTCCGTATAAAAACAACATCTAAATCGCAGCCTTAGGTTTTTATCATGTACTCCTTATAGTACAATAACGCACCCTAAGCAATTATTAAGAGAAAAGGTAAATGCTTAACAGAATCCTTGCATTAGATCCGTTCGATTATTAAGAATTAGGGTTTTAATATGGGTCGCCTAGGAAGAAGGAAGTCTTTTATATTTATGGTTCAGCCTGGCGGCATGAACAGGTCCTCTGCTGGATGCAAATCAGGTAGAGTTACAATCTACAACCTCGCCGGAGTATGAACAAAGGCTCTTGGCTCTCCGGAGATCAGCCTGGCCAAAGGGTAGGGCGGGAGCGGCTACAACAACAACAACAACGGGTAAGTGGTGCCACTCCCAAGCGCCTTAAGCGACTTCTGGTCAGTGGGATTAAATAATTAAAGCACAAAAGCCAATACGTATGAAACGGCTTCAGGCGAACCTTCACCACGCCAAGGCAGCTTTAGATGTACTACTAAAAAATTTTTCATAGGAAGTTCTGGGAATAGCCTTCATCCAGGAACCCTGGATACAACACGGTGCCGTAAAAGGCCTGAACAGTACTGATGGTAATTTAATCTATGCCGCCAGTTCTCGCCCATGAGCGGTGATGATTTTAAGAATCACACTAATGTTTCTTCCAATTTTACAGTTCTGCCTAGTTCCCGGGAAGAAGAAACGGCCCCAACAACCGAAATAATACTTACCTACTTACTTACTTAATTGGCGCTTAACCGTCTAAACGGTTATGGCCGTCCAACAAGGCGCGCCAGTCGCTCCTTCACTCCGCCAACCGGCGCCAATTGGTCACACCACGGGATTGTTTAAATCGTTTTCCAACTGGTACTTCCAATGGAGCGGGGGCCGACCTCTACCTCTGCTTCCTTAGGCGGGTTCCAATAGAAACACTTTCTTGGCCGGATCATCATCTTTCATTCACATAACATGGCCTAGCCAGCGCAGCCGCTGCGTCTTAATTCGTTGGACTATGTTGATGTCTGCGTATAGCTCGTACAGCTCATCACTAAATCGCCATCGCCAACATGTAGAGGTCCATAAATCTTTCGAAGAATTTTTCTCTCGAACACTCCCAAAGCCGCTTCATCTGCTGTTGTCATTGTCCATGATTCTGCGCCATATAGCAGGACGGGTACGATAAGTGACTTGTAGAGTATGATTTTCGTTCGCCGAGAGAGGACTTTACTTTTCAATTGCCTACCTAGTCCAAAGTAGCATTTATTGGCATGATTGAGTCTTCGCTGGATTTCAGTGCTGATGTTGTTGCTAGAGTTGATGCTGGTTCCCAAATAAACGAAGTCATTATGGCTGCCAACAGAAGCATCGTTGCAAGGCGCGTATGCGCTGACTCTTTGCTCGATGACAGCAAGTACTTCGTTTTGTCCTCATTCACCATCAAACCCATCTTTACCGCTTCTTTTTCCAGCTTGGAGTAAGCAGAACTAACAGCGCGGGTGTTTAGGCCGATGATATTAATGTCATCAGCATATGCCAGTAATTGCACGCTTTTATAGAATATTGTTCCAGTGCGGTTAAGTTCTGCAGCTGGCATTATTTTCTCCAGCATCAAATTAAAGAAATCGCACGAGAGGGGGTCACCCTGTCTGAAACCTCGTTTAGTTTCGAACGGCTCGGAGAGGTTCTTCCCAATTCTGACTGAGCTGATGGTGTTGCTCAACGTCATTTTGCACAGCCGTATAAGTTTTGCGGGTAAACCAAATTCAGACATAGCGGCATATAGGCAGCTCCTTTTCGTGCTGTCGAAGGCGGCATTAAAGTCGACGAAGAGGTGATGTGTGCCGTTTCTCTTTTCACGGGTTTTTTCCAAGATTTGGCGCATTGTGAACATCTGGTCGATGGTAGATTTACCAGGTCTGAAGCCGCACTGATAAGGTCCAATCAGCCGGTTAACGGTGGCCTTCAATCTTTCGCACAATACAATTGTAAGGACCTTATATTGTGACGGACTTATTTTTTCCGAGGTATGCCCAGTCCGTCCAGGATTCCTATAGTTGGAGGGAGAACCTATTCCGATTATAATAAATAAACAAAGGAGTTCTGCAAATACGTTATAAAATTTATTTATGAATTCAATATCCGTTAACAGGTACTGCTATTCTCTGGCCCTGTCTCGATAAGAGTAGCTGAGTTAGAACCCCTCTGCCAAGCTCTCCGTCAGTTGGAGTAGAAACCACCTACTGAATATAAAGCTAATCACGAAATGAAATAGAAACCTTCAGGTCGTGTTCTGGTCAGTGGTAGAAGCCCACTGACTCATATGCCTTATTTCCTAGCTTCTGATCTTAAAAGCTAATTTGTCGCCCTTATATATGATTTTGTACGCCGGCGGACGGTTATTTTCTTAAAACAATTCATTAGTAACAATTCCTCCGTTATAAAATTATGTAGGACTTCGCGCAGGCAGTAAATAATTTTACAATAACAATGATAAAAGGTAGAAATACGAAAATCGAATACTAGCCTAACGCTACTTTCGCTTTATTCTATTAGTATATACATACGCTTACATGCTAACATACGTTTTCCCTTCTTCCATTATCATGCCTATGGTTTGTACATATATATGTATATGCATGCTTTCGATCATGTAGGATAATCCACTATCCCGGCATTTGGTTTTACCCCAATTTTCGGGAGCCCTAATATACATAGAAATCAGTGTACCTAATCTCGTACATACGTTTGTTGTATGCCTGTCGTGTTTTCCAATCTTCGCTTTACCTACTGAATTCAACCATTTGTGTTTATGCGTGTGTTTGCTGTCGCTTGGTTCTGATGGTGCGTTGCCTCGCTTGATGCTTTCGACTTCTGCTTACGGCGTGCGTTGGTGTGTCGTATGCGTAAGTATATATTGCAAAACTCCAATTAGTAGCGGCGCTTATTTTTGACGACTTGCTGTTGATCTCCGTTTATTCAAATTATTATGTATGTTGTGTTTCTAGTTGAGTGCATTGGATGCGCAAAGGGTAGGTTGACCGATGCATTTTTATGTTTTGTGCGTATCCACTTCCCCTCCAAATGTTTTAGTGTATGTTAGGGTGACCTATATTTGAAATTTATGTGGGCGAAAATGTAAATGCGCGGAATTTAGTAATTATTAATTCAATATACAACGGAATATATGTATTCTGGCGTGTAATTCATAAAGATATAAAAATGTATAAATGGTAGATTCAGGGTTATAAATTCAATTATTGTATTACAAAATGTATGTTGAAAATGAATATGTAAGTATATGTTGTGAGGGTACAAAACCCTCGGTTTTTGGGGTCCTCACACTCCCCCCTCACCTACCGCAGCGAGGCTTACGGTCACCATACCGGTGCGTGTGATCCGTACTCGGAAGCAGTGATCGCCCACACTGCTCCGGAAGGATTGTCGGGTGCGTCGCTCTGGTTGGTACAGGTGTTTTCGTATCTCTTCCACGAGCTCCTGGGGTAGTGGGTTAATGCCGGATTGGTTGTCCCAGTAGGCCGGTGTGGTGGTCTGGGCTTCGTTCAGCCAGCGCCCAATCTGTCTTACGATGCTGCCTGCGTCGTCGTGGCTGTCGTTAGCCTCGCTTGCTATTAGGCTCAATGTGTCGCTGTTTCTGTATTTGAGGGTGCCGTCGACCTCGCTGGCCATACGGCTTAATATTTTGCTGTCGTCGTTGTTGCTGTTATCGAGGCTGCCGTTGAACTCGCTGGCCATACGGCTTAATACTCCGCTGTCGTCGTTGGTTTTGAGGCTGTCGTTGACCTCGCTGGCCTTACGGCTCAATGTTTGGTTATTGTCTTGGTCCGGTGCTTCGTCTATCGCATCCACGATCCTCACCTTGGTCGGGGGTTCCGTCCTCGGGTTGGGGTCGTATATCCGCATTGGGAGGGTGAAGTGCCGCCTGTATTCGACGAATCCCCGGCCATCTACCTCTTCGTCGTCCTGGCGTATCGAAAGCTCGCCCTGCTGTTTTGGTGGTGGTTCGTTGTCGTCTTCGTCCTCGCTTTCTGAGGAAATGGGGATCGGGGTAGGTTCCCGAACGACGGCCCATTCCTCGGATTCGGACCTGTGCTCCTTGGTGCTGTCATCGCCACTTCCCTCCTCGTACGTGGCAGTCGGTGTCGTTCGCCGTAGCCGCATCCTCAATGGGGCCCACTCGCACCCTTCACTTTGGTTTCGGAAAAATCGGAATAATTAAGCGTATTCATTGTTACTAGCTTTACGATACTTTAAGGTTTGGCCTGCCGCGGCCAGGTTTATATATGTTTTCTTCTGACGCGCCAGACGGTACTTTTCCTGGTAGCGGGTATCACTCAATCCTACTTACCAAATTAGTTTTTGCAACTTTCATCAGGATGTTGGTATGTTGTTGCTCGTCGCTGCCCTTCCAGTTGGTGGTATGAATGATGCCAGCCTGTACTTCGAATAAAAAACTGATGTATTTTCCTTAGGGTGTTCCCACCATATATGGTGGATTTTTTTTGTGTGTGTAATAACGTGGTATATTATGAGCC
Organism: Eurosta solidaginis; assembly: GCF_040869045.1. Lineage (NCBI taxonomy): Eukaryota > Metazoa > Arthropoda > Insecta > Diptera > Tephritidae > Eurosta > Eurosta solidaginis. The sequence goes on along the minus strand of NC_090319.1, from coordinate 177,183,189 downwards.
TAGTTAAGGAGTATATGCAGGCCCGACGAGAGGTGAGGGGTATGGGGTGGATTCCCCCGGGCCCGGGGTTTCTCAGAGAGCCCACGATTTAGGGGTACTAAGACATTTTGTTTTTTTAATTCAGGAGAGTCTTTAATTGTTCCATGTGCAAATTTTAAGCCGAATTTCAAAAGCAACGAGTATTGATAATGATTTTTTGCCTGGGCCTTCGAACAGTGAGGAGACAATAAAAACAGTGAGGAGACAATAAAAACATCAAACAAAAATGTATGTTTAGATGAATCCGAAATCGTAAAGTTTTCGTGGTGACACTGATGAAGGTTCATCTTCAAAAAGTCTTCCAAAAATACCACCAACTCTGTATCAAAGTCCAGATTATATAAACGACTTCGATATCAGTACCGTGAATAATGAGTTTTTGCGATCTGAAGAAGTCAACGAAATAATTCGTCAAGGTCATCAAAAGTGTCCTGTCATGACGAGGCATTTCCTACCTCGTTGTTAAACAGACTCTTTCCAAATGGAGAGAAAGTGGAGCGTGACTGGTTAGTGTGGAGTGCCAGTAGCAATGCTTTTTATTGCCTATCATGTCGTCTGTTAAGCACCAATACTTCGTTTTGAAGATAATGGAAATGAGATGATTACGGATGATTCAGAGTCTAATTTTAAAAACAATACATTCCTGGTGATCATTGACTCGGTAATCACTGGCATTACTGAACGATCTGCAGCTATGAGAAATTTGAGCGAGACGTTTTTCTTTTTTTGGCAGTTTGAAGACATGGATGAAAGTACGGTTCGGGCGAGCGCAGCAAAATTTGTCGAAAAATACAAGTCGGACATTTCTCAAAGCTTCGAGTCCGAAATAATTCACTTGAAACACATTTACGAAGCAAGTTTTGATAAAGGTCTGTCATCATTGGAATTGCTAAATACCATCTACATGTGTTCAAAAACTGTATACAATTTTCCCCAACATTTCTGTTATATCTGTCACTGTAGCTAGTGCAGAACGTTCCTTCAGCGTCCTTTCAAGAATCAAAAACATTTATATATCGTGTTCATCTCAAGAGCGAGTTTCAAGACTTGCCACGATTTGTGGTAAATCCGTTTTGGCAAGACAGTTAAATTTTAATATTATTATAAAAAAATTTGCAGCGAAAAAGCAAGAAAAGCCACTCTTTGATATCCGAACCTTCTACATTGAATAATTAAAATTTATAATCATCATTAGATTTATCAGAAATATATTAAAATGTTACCACATAACTAGAAAAGATTATTTGAAGAAATGTGTGGCTGTTAAAAGAGAATTTTATTTCTATGTTACAATAAAATAGTATAAATAATAAATATTTTGTGTTCATTTTTTTTCAGCTCTTAGTCCAAAAATCATTTAGTTGAAATGGCAACAATTTTTTTTGCTGTAATCCATCAATAGTGATGCATGAATAAGACGTCATTAATTCAAATTAATCAACTGTATTAGTGGATTTTTTATAGGGGGCCCGTAAATTGTTTAGTCCCGGGCCCGGATTTTCTCTCTACGGCCCTGAGTATATTTATGTGATTATGTAATTGTGGTTAGAGTTTACCGGGCTTTAGTGGTTGATCCGAAGTCCCGGTACTTCTTGATATGAAATTTCTTCGTGTATGATTTGATACTGTTCCGGTTGGGCGTGTGTGTGTTCGTTTAGGGCTGCTATAACGAACTGCCTTCCTAGGTGGAATCTTGATCCAGGTATCGGTCCTCTGGCGATCTGTACTTGGGTTCCTCGAGCGACCTGTATCTGATTTTGTGGAAATGTTCGTACCTGATTCTCCGTATTGTTTTGCACTTAAGCGTCTCTGTATGCTACCAGCAGTTAGCTTGTACTTTGGGTTTCTCCTTGTTGTCTTTCGGTCTCTTCGCTGACTCGTGTAAGTGTACCGCAAATGGCTACCTAGCTGCTCTCTCTCTGCTGTTGTACCCCGGAAATATTGTTTGCTGTTCGATTGGACGATGTTGACGGGATTTGATCTTCACTGGCGTTTTTCTTGTTGCTCTGCTTATGACTTTGCTTCCTACATTCGTTGTTGTCGGCGGCGTCGGTTGCGTGGTATGTTTTCAGCTCACTTAAGTGGGCTGTCCTCCTCCTTCCTCTGAAAACTTTGTCTAGCTCCACGATCACTGGTGATACAAAGTTCGTTACTCGGTGAGGTCCACTGTACCTGGGCGCTAGTATGGCTGCAAAGTTATCCACTGCTTTTGACAGCTGATGCTCCTTTACCAGCGCTAGGTCTCCTATAGCCGGTCGCCATTGCTTTCTTCTTAGGTTATAATGCTTTGCCTGCTCTATTGATGCTCGCTCTTGCTTCCATCGTACCATCCCGAATATCTCCTTCATCTTCATCGATTTCTCCCCTGGATTAGCATTTCTCTCACCTGTACCGAATGTATGCTCGTCGTAAAGGCTATTGGGAATCCTTGGTTCTATGCCTTGTACTACATTTGCTGGACTGTACCAGGTCGATTCACATACGCTTGTGTTTAACGCGAGTGTTATCTCTGGTATCAGCTGTTCTATGATCACTCCCTGAAAACTGTGCTATCATCCTCTTGATGTTGCGGTTCGCTCTTTCGTCGGGTTCTCCGGCGGTATGTATGGTGCTGTCAGCTGGTGTTTTACGCCAAGCTCCTCCAAATACTTCTTAAAATGTTTGCTGACGAACTGCGCTCCGTTGTCTGTAATTAATACCTTTGGAATGCCAAATCGTGCCAAAATTCTGTCTCTAAATCCTCGTATTACGCTCTCTGTTGTTGCCTTTCTAATTGCCAATATTTCCACTCATTTTGAAAATCTGTCAACGAAAACTAGTGCCACTGTATTACCATGTTTTGAGCGTGGCATTGGACCAATAAAGTCTGCGCACACTGTTGCCCACGGTTCTTCTGGAATTTTATTGAGCATCTTACCCGCGGCCTGTTGTTGACTAGGTTTGTATACCTGACATCCATGCTATTACTGTACGTACTTTCTTATGTCTCTGAACATTCCGGACCAGCAATATCGTTTCGTCGCTCGTGTCTTAGATTTTCGAACGCCCATGTGTCCTGCGCTTGGTGTGTCATGAACTTCCGCCAGCACTCTGCGTCTCTGTGGGGTCGGTACACATAGATTTCACGGTACTACGTCTTCACCATCCACTTGAATCTCTATTCTCCTGCATAGCTTTCCGTCCTCGATCACATAGTCTGGGAATTTCTCCGGAGCCTTTCTCACCTCTGCCATCTTCGCTTTCAGCCACTTGCACTCTTCTTTGCCTTGCTCTACCGTCAACGTGCTTAGTTGCTCTACATCGGCTGTCTCGAAAGTGCATCTGCCACAACGTTTAACTTTCCTTTCCGGTACTGTACGTCTAATGAGTATTGTTGTAGTTCCAGTGCCCATCTAGCGATCCGTCCCGTCGGACTGTCTATTGCATTCAACCATTTTAGAGCTAGGTTGTCCGTGATTACCGTGAACGTGTATTCCTCTAGGTAGGGTCTCATCTACCTTATCGCAAGTTAAGTCGGCGACTCGCAGAAGCAATCACTCGTTCTTCGCTGTCTGATCCTTGAGCGAGCACTGCTCCGAGTCCAAAATCGCTTGCATCCGTCTGTAAACAAAACTTCTTCGAAAAATCTGGGCAAGCTAGTATAGGTGCTTGGGTGAGTTCGGCCTTTAATGTTTTGAATGCCGACTGCTGATTTTCCGACCACTTCCACTTCCTTCCTTTCTTTAGCATTGACTTCAAAGGGTGTGAAACTTGTGAAAGGTCTGAGACGAATCTCCTGTACTACGATACCACTCCTAGGAATCTTCGTAGTTCGCATAAATTGTTTGACGGTGTCAACTCTTCGATGGCTGCTCTCTTGTCCGGGTCCATGTGAATGCTTTCCTCGCAAACGACATGACCTAGATACTTTAAACTTTTCTTAAAAAACTCACATTTTTCCGGCTTTATCTCAAGGTTTGCTCTCCGTAGCCCTTGAAATACTTCCGTCAGGTGTTCTATGTGTCCTTCCAATGTTTTGTTCGTAATTATGATGTCATCTGGATATGCGAATGCGTAAGGTTCCAACTCTGGTCCTATAACGTGAACGAGTGCTCTCTGGAAAGTTGCTGGGGCTGAGTGTAGGCCGAACGGCATTACCTTCCATTGATATAGTCCACGTCCAGGTACAGTGAATGCGGTGTATTGTTTGCTGATTTCCTCCGTTGGGATTTGCCAATTTCCATTATTTAACTGGAGGCTGCTGATAAACCGAGCACTTCTCAACCTGTCCAGGATGTTTTGGATACGTCTGGTATTGACCTTGCGTTTAGTTGGCGGTAATCCACGCATAGTCTCCACTTACCATTTTTCTTTCTTGCCAAAGCTATTGGTGCGCGGTGCGGACTTCTAGAAGGTTCGATACAACCTTTCTCGATCAGCTCATCGATTTCCTTATTTATAATTTCTTGCATCTTGGGATTCTTCGGGTAATACCTTTGTTTTATGGGACGGTCGTCTCTCATCACTATCTTGTGCGTGGCCACGTTGGATACAGCTGAGATTTCCTCGAACATCTGTAATTCTTTGATGAGAAATTTACTCACCGACTAGTGTGTATTCGCAACTTTTATGCTGTTATCTTTGTGACTACTTCCGTTTCTACTTTCGACCGTTGTTGTACATGTGACCGCTTCCTCCTCCTTATTGTCTGTGTTCAAGCTTAGGGTTTGTTCTCCGCATCTCATCTCCATGTTCGTCTTCGCCAGGTTATCCGTTCCAAGCACCACTTCGTCGACTAGTCCTGGTAGGATTAACATTTCATTTCGCAGCACTTGGTTACCCATTTTCAATTCTAAATCTACTGCTTCTACGATCGTTTTAAATCTGCCATCTGCCAGTATCACTCGCGTTTCTACTGTCTTAAATACGCTTGTCTTCAGCCTCCTTGCCATTGTTCCACTTACAAAGCTTCGCGTCGCCCCTGTATCGATTGCGGTCACCACCTCCTTGCCATTCAACGTGATGTTTGCCAAGATCCGGCCCTTTGTCTGCCTCAGCGTGTTTAGTTTTCCCGAGGTTACGTTTGGGGAGACCCCACTCCTCGGTGCCAATGAGGTCTCTGGCCGTTTCCCTGCGTTCGTCTACAACAGTTTCGTGTGAGTCTGCCTACCTTTCCGCATGTCCACCAGAATTCGATGCGAGCGCTACGGCAACGGTATACGACATGGCCGCACCCTCCGCATCGTCTGCACGCCGAACTTGTATCGATGTCTCTTTGTGTTGGGTCCGACTTCTGGGGTTGTTGTACCCCTGTCTGCTGTTCTCGCTCCTCCGCCTGTATGTATTGGTAAAATTCTTCTGGACACCGTGGTATAAATGGTATTGCCATTGGTCGCATCGGATCTCTGTCAGGGGTAATGTTTTCATAATCTTCTACCAAACTTACCAATTCTTCCAGGCTACTGATCTCGCCTGTTTTAACATACAGTTGGACTCCTCTGCGGGTGTTCCGGTATATGCGGTTTAACTTCTGATCTTCGGTGCAGGCGGCATGTCGCATTATCCCTTGTAGTGCTAGCACATAATCCTTGAACTTCTCTCCTGGTCTTTGCATGCGTGCCCGTATCTCGTTCCAACTGTTCGAAGTATCTAGAGCTGAGGAAAAATTTTAGGAAATCCTTCTTGAATGAGTCCCACTCTTTCCAGCTCCGGTTATTATTTCGGTACCAAACTAACGCTTTGTCCTTGGGTAGCTCCGGAAATGCTCTTGGTATCGATTTGACGTTTATTTAATATCCTTCTGCTACTTCTTCAACGCGTTCAATGCACACTAGAGGATCCTTGCCCCCGTCGCATTTTAAACGTTGGATAGAAAGATGAAATAAAGTTTTTATTTTGCATCTAATATACATTGGTCAAAAAGCCTAACCAAAATTTTATTCTGTAAATATTTTGTTTGCGCGCAAAAGTGCGCAAGTCTGATTTGTCCTTCAATTTAGTAATTATTAATTCAATATACAACAGAATATATGTATTCTGGCGTGTAATTCATAAAGATATAAAAAATGTATAAATGATAGATTCAGGGTTATAAATTCAATTATTGTATTACAAAATGTATGGTGAGAATGAATATGTAAGTATATGTTGTGAGGGTACAAAACCTGCGGTTTTTGGAGTCCTCACAATATGGCGATATTTAGAAGGCTGATTCCACGATAGTTGGTGCATTTTGCAGTATCCCCCTTCTTGTGGACTGGGCAATCGTGGGGCATGCGCTCGTCCGCCCATATTTTGCTAAGAAGCTGTTGCATGCGCCTTACCAACTCCTCGACGCCGTACTTGAATAGCTCCGCAGGCAATTCATCAGCGCCCACGGCCTTGTTGTTTTTCAATCTGGTTATTGCTATTATAACTTCGTCATTTTCGGGCGGGGGGGGGGGGGGGGGGGGGGGGGGGGTGGGCATATATTCCACCACCATCGATTGTGGGATCGGGTACGTCATCTCTGCGCGGTGAATCGCTGCCTCCATCTAGGAGAGCAGAGAAGTGTTCCCTCCATAATCTAACCATTCTCTGGACAACAGATACAAGGTTGCCATTTTCGTTCCTTCAGGAGTTTGCCGCGGTCTTAAAACCTTCCGTCTGTCGCCGTATTTTTGGTAAAATTTTCAGGCGTTATTCCGGTGGGTAGCAGCTCAAGCTCCTCGCACTCACGCCTTTTTGCTTCTGCTTTTTTCTTACTGGAAAAGCGTCTCGCTTCCCTATTCAACTCACGATAGCCTTCACAGACTCCTCTTGTTGCGCTCGCTTTTAACGTAGCCCTGTAGGCAGCGTCTTTCTGTTGCAACGCGGCATTCTTCATCGTACCAGTTGTTTTTTCGTAGCTGCCGGTAACCAATTTTTTCCTCGGCGGCAGTACGAAATTCTTTGGAAATATGCTCCCACTGCTCCTGTATTCCTTCAGGCTGAGTTGTGCTCTCATAAAGCAGGTGTGAGAGTCGAGTTGCGAAATTTGTGGCAGTTTGTTGTGATTGAAGCCTTTCAACGTCTAGCTGTCCTTGTGTTTTTTGTTCCTTGCTTTTAGCCGCGCTTAGGCGTGTGCGTATTTTGGCTGCAACGAGATAATGGTCCGAGTCGATGTTAAGTTCTCGGATCGTGCGCACATTTAGAACACTGGAGGCCGTCCGTCTATCACAACGTGATCGATCTGATTGCGAGTATTTCGATCAGGAGACAGCCATGTAACTTCATGTATCTTTTTATGTATGAAACTCGTGCTGGATATGACCATGTTTCGAGCACCGGCAAAGCCAATCAGTCTCAGTACGTTAGGAGAAGTTTCATTGTGTAGGCTGAACTTTCCGACTGTAGGGCCAAAAACTCCGCCTTTGCCCACCCTGGCGTTAAAGTCGCCAGGCACAACTTTTATATCATGACGGGGCAGCGCTCGTATGAGCGTTCTAATTGTTCATAAAAAGTGTCTTTCATCTCATCGTCTATCTCCTCTGTCGGCGCATGGGCGCAGATGAATGATATATTAAAAAATTTTGCTTTTATTCAGATAGCGGAGAGACGCTCGTCCACAGGTGTGAACGCCAGAACTTGGCGACAAAGTCTCTCTCACACAACGAAGCCGACGCCGAAAGTGCGCTTATTGGTATGGCCACTCCAATAGATGTCATAATTTTAGATCTTCTTTCTTCCTTGCTTCGTCCAACGCATTTCTTGGATGGCGGTGATGTCAAATTTTGCTTTAACGAGGACACCAACCAGCAGGGCGTCTGCACCAATCCCATTCAGGGAGCGGACGTTCCAGGTGCATGCCCTCAATTAATTTTCCTTCAAACGTTTGCCATGGTCGTCATCAATAGAGAGCGTATTTATCCGAGGCTTGTTGGTATAATTCATTGGAGTATGGTTCTACGTGGCGGGTCCCAAGCCCAGCGCACAACCCGCTCAGGGGGGGGGGGGGGGGGGGGGAGGGGGGTGAAAATATTACTTACATGTTTATATAGCGAGCCGCTTGCTCCAACACCTAGAGGTGTACAGACGCTGCCGATGAGATCTCCCCGGTTAGCCCTTAAACCGATTATGTCAGAGTGGCCTAGCCAGTTTGTCGCCTTCTCACATTAGCTCACCGCTAAACGGATGTTTAGCGGCTACCCAGAAGATACTTGGCCGCCAGCGACCGGCAATAGTGAGCTGCTTGAACCGCATGCAAAAGAATCGCTCTGGCAATTCCCAGGTGAACGGCGGTCAGAAGCTTTCCCCACTTTCGTGGACTTCTACACACGGCTCCACCTACCGAAACAATAGCCCTCATCAAATACTGTCAGCAGAGTGGTATACCATGGATCCTCTGCTGTGGCGCAAATTCCCATCACACAACGTCGGTGAATACCTCCTTCAGTTTATTAGTAGTAACAATATAAGCATTATCAACCGGGGAAATGTACTCACCTTTGTAAATGCTTTTAGAGGGGAAGTTTTACTTCTTGCTCTGTGCAGACATAATATGGTCAGCACCGTCACTAATTGGCATATCTCAGGGGAGGAGTCAATGTCGGACCACAAACACATTGTATTCGACATTGGTCACTTTCCGGAACACATGCCAGCTTTTAGAAATACCAGGAAAATGAACTGGAAGCTTTTCCGTTTTATTATTGAGGAAGCTGGAAACAACTTACAGTGACCCATAACCACCGTGCAGGAGCTTGACAAGGAAGCTGAACAGCTCCACTCAGACATTAAAAAAAGAAAGATACGTACACAATGCGATGTGCCTTGGTGGAACAAAAGGATGGGGCAGTTAAGATGCCGGGCTATGAATCTGTTTAATAAAGCGAGAGCTACGGGCGACTGGGACTCGTACAAAGAGCTCTAACATCTTACAATAAAGAAAATAGGAAATATAAAAGGGCTACCTGGAGAGAACACTGTGAAAAGATTATTGATGTTCCAGCGGCAGTTCGACTACATAAAGCCCTTTCTAGAGGTCACAGAAATGTAATTGGCACTTTGAATAAAACAGATCGGTGCTACACCACGCGGCCGTAAGAGACGTATAAACTCTTACTCGAAACTCACTTTCCTGCATGCGCAGTAGACTATCAATCACCACCTATAATGGCCGATTTGCCAAACATCAGCGGTAATGAAAAAGGCCTAGCAACAAAGCTCAACACTGTCAAACGGGTGCAATGGGCCCTATCTAATTTCAGCCCATTCAAGTCACCACATGCGGTCTATCCTTGTCTGTTACAGAAAGGGATAAATCATATATCCCCAGCCTTATCCACTTTATATAAGGCATCACTACTGCTCAGCCATATACCAAACCGGTGGGCAGAGGTTAAGGTAGTATTTTTCCCAAAGCCAGGGAAGCCCGAGCAACTGCTCTCGTTGCATCGACCAATAAGCCTGAGCTGTGTAGGGATCAGTTCGCCTACCAGTGAGGGAAATCAACGGAGGTGGCTATACATAGCCTCACGGTAAAAATTGAAAAGGCTCCAAATTAAAAAAATAAAGCCCTCTGCGCCTTCATTGACATATCAGGGGCCTTCGATAACACAACACATCAAGCTATCGGACAAGCTGTGATTGACAATGATATAAGCCCTATGATAATTCGATGGGTGCTGTCCAAGTTAAAGAGTAGAAAAATCCACTTGGAAGGGGAGGGACAACTGAATCAATTGGATGCCCAAAGGAGGTGTGCTCTCCCCTCTCCTGTGGACCCTGGTCATAGACGACATCCTTCGGTTAATGAAAACCAAGGGATTTGACACACAAGGGTATGCAGATTACCTAGTTATTTGCATCACAGGGATACACGAGGAAACAATATCAGATCGCATGCAAAAATCCCTTCGCATTATAGAGAGGTGGCGTGATACCAAAGGATTGTCTATCAATCCTAACAAAACTGTCATAGTGCCTTTCACCCGGAGAAGGAAAACATCCATCCCAGAACCATCCCTGGGTGGAACAAAGTACAATTATCAATTGCGGCAAAATACCTAGTGGGAGTACCTCCCTTCCCTATTCTGATAGAGAGATAGGAGCACTAAGCCTTCCACATATTTCGGAGTTGAAGCCAAGAAACATGATAGGGCATATGAAAGTATTAAAAAAAATTCATAGGAAATCCCACATTACAACTGCGTGACGTAACGAATGTCCCCTAAGCCCTGAATCTCACAGAACTTTGAAGTGTCCATTGTGGGCAGGGCCCACTGGGAAACAGGGAATCCCTATAATGACCCCAATTCAGAGGTCTGGTTCACGGATGGATCGAAATTCGATGACGGAAGAACGGGAGCTGGCATCTGTGGGCTGAACTTCAAGAAATCGATACCAGTGTGATGCGACCCCACCATATTTCAGGCAGAAATCCATGCAATAGAAGTCTGCGGTAGAGAATGTCTACGGAGAGGCTGAACCTCGAAGAGCATCTACATTATGTCGAACAGCCAGGCCGCCTGCGTGCCTTTACAATCCTACACAGTTATATCTAAGCTAGTGGATGACTGCACTGAAATCCTTAATGACCTGGGAGCCAAAATCAAGGTGTTGTTAGGATGGGTTGCCGGACATCAGGGACATGAAGGTAATGAACATGCAGATTACCCTGCAAAGCAGGGTGCTATAGCAGCATTCTATGATCCAGAGACTTTCTGTGGACTCACAAAAGCACACACCACGGACACCATAAATAACTGGGAAACTAAACAATTCAGACGTCACTGGATTGACCGCCCAGGGCAAAGACAGGCCAAACTGTTTATACTTCCTGCAACGAAAGTATCAACCAAACTCATTAATCTAAGCAGGGAGGACCTAAGAAATCTCACTGGGAACTATACGGGAGACTGAGGTATACGATATCACTTAAGTAAGTTAAATCTGTACGACACTCAAATTTGTCGTTTCTGTGGGCTGGAGGATGAAACGGCGATTCACATTGTCTGTGAATGCGTCGCTCTGGCAAAGCAGACACTTTCCCATCTAGGTGGTGTGACTCTTAATCCCTATGTGCTATGGAGTAAAAGGTCTGAATAGGTACTTAGATACATCATACATACACATGTGGAGGCTACATACAAAATTAGGCTGAAAGTTCATGCACAATAGATCTGCACAAAGGTCGTAGTACTTCTTGGCCTAATAATAATAATAATAATGCCCGATGATTGTAATCTAAGTGTTCTTTGTCCAATTTACAAGAAAGGGGATATTGCAAACTACGCCAACTATCGCGGAATCAGCCTTCGTAATATCGCATATAAGTGTATTGTGCGAAAAATTTAAACCTACCGTGAATCTGCTTCTTGGACCTTATCAGTGCGGCTTCAGACCTGGTAAACCTACGATCGAACAAATTTCCACAATGCGCCAAATCTTAGAAATACCCCGCGAAAAAGAATCTTCGTCGATTTTAAAGCCGCCTTCGACAGCACGAAAAGGAGCTGCCTATATGCCGCTATGTCTGAGTTTGGTTGCCCCCCCAAAACTTATGCTGCTGTGCAAAATGACGCTGAGCAACACCATAAGCTCAGTCAGAATTGGGAAGGAGCTATCCGAGCCATTTGAAACTAAACAAGGTTTCAGATAGGGTGACCGCTTATCGTGCGATTTTTTTAAATTGATGCTGGAGAAAATTATACTAGCTGCAGAATTTAACCGCTCTGGAACAATGTTCCATAAAAGTGTGCAATTACTGGCATATGCTGATGCCATTGATATAATCGGCCTAAACACCCGCGCCGTTACTTATGCTTGCTCAAAAAATGGCCTTGATGGTGAATGAGGACAAAACGAAGTACCTGCTGTCATCGAGCAAAAAGACAGGGCATATGCGCCTTGGCAACCACGCTACTGTTGGCAGCCATAATTTCGAAATCGTAAAAGACTTAATTTTTTTGGGAACCAGCATCAACGCTAGCAACAACATCAGCTCTGAAATCCACCGAAGGATCACTATTGCCAATAAATGCTACTTTGCACTAGGTAGGCAATTAAAAAGTAATGTTCTCTCTGGGCAAACGAAAATCATGCTCACTTATCGTACCCGTCCTGCTATATGGTGCAGAAGCATAGACCATGCCAACATCAGATGAAGCGGCTCTGGGAGTGTTCGAGAGAAAAGTTCTTCGAAAGATTTATGGACATCTACGCGTTGGCGATGGCGAGTACCGAAGAAAATCTAATGATGACCTCTACCAGTTTTACGCAGACATCAACATAGTTCATCAAATTAAAACGCAGCGGCTACGCTGGCAACAAGGCCATGTTATGCGAATGAAAGACGACGCTCCGGCTAAGAAAGTGTTTCTATCGGAACTCGCCTATGAAAGCAGAGGAAGAGAGCGGCCCCCACTCCGATGGAAGGAGCAGGTGGAAAACGATTTAAACTTCCTTGGTGTGACTAATTGGCGCCGGGTGGCGGAGCGAAGGAGCGACTGGCGCGCCTTGTTGGACGGCCATAACCGTTTAGACGGTTAAGCGCCAATTAAGTAAGTAAGTAACATACAAAAAAAAAAAACACACACACAAAGAAAAAAATTTAAATTGAGTGGAAAAAAAATGTACCATATACATATACAATAAAACATGCAAATAATTCAAAAATAAAGTTTGAGTTGATTCGGAGAAAAAACAGCAAAAGCAACAATTGAACGTTTTCAAAAAAAAAAGAAAAAAAAAATTTTTTTGAATATTTGAATTGGGTTGGAAAATCATCAGTCGAAAAAGTGATAAAATAAATAAAAATTTCAAAGTGCTTGGGGAAAAAGCACATAAAATATATATATTAGGAATAGAGAAACATTTTTTGAAGTGTGGGCGCAAAGTGTACAAACACTTAAAAAATTTTGCGAATATCAGTTTTTTGGTGCACCCCCTTTCTAAAGAGGAAACGATTTTCTGAAAGTTTTGAGGGGAAAAAAACATTAAAAAAATATAAAAATAGTCATCTATACCAACAACCAGCTAATCATCAACAACAAGGGACCAGGCAACCACAACACAATAAGAAGCAGTGCATACAAGAATTCGTGCGTAGGTGGTTTTTATTTTTCATAAAAAATATAAAAAATAATAAAACTTTTTTTCCACAAAAGTTATATTATTTTTTGTAAACTGCAAAACACACATATATATATTAGGGCGGGTCGATTTAAAAATCGTTCATTGATCTATGAAAATCGTATTATAGGGATCAAAATAAGAAACTTTGCCGAAGGAACCATACCTCTAAAACGAGTTCTGATGTCCCCCCCATTTGGGTCGAACTTTTGGGTGGGGGCAATTTCAATTCTACCTGCTGTGTCTTGTGGTGGTTTAAAAAAAAACAACACAAGCAATTTTACGATCTGCAATTGTGTCACAGTGATACTTTCATTTTTTAAAACGGTTGAATAAAATCCCCACACAACTATGTTTACGACATGTAGATGCATCACAGAGATGCCTTGGTTTTAAAAGGGGGTTGTAAAAACGCTAATTTCTAATATTTTTTTTTAATTTCTTTTCCATTTCATTTACATATGTTCTGACTAAATAAATTTCTAAAGAGAAAAATAAAATCCAAAAAGAAAAAACATAGGCATTTCAAAGTGGGATTTTTCAAAATTTGCCACTACGACCCAAAGGGGGAGGGGGGGGGGGGGGTGGGTGGTTGGGGGGGGGCATCAGAATTCTTTTTAGAGGTATGGTTCCTTCGGCAAAGTTTATTATTTTGATCCCTAGAATATGATTTTCATAGAGCAATGGGCAATTTTTTGCCTACCCACAAATCGACCCGGCCTAATATATATATATCTACATATATACATGAATATTGCGGAAATTTTCTTACCGTTGGTTTTACTGCAACCTTTTTGCAACCAAAAATTGATAGAAAATATTCCGCTATACCAATAGGCAAAATCCGCCAATTATCTTATCTAATATATAATATCTAATATATATTATAAATGGCAAAGTTTGGATGTTTGGATGTTTAGATGTTTGGATGTTTGGATGTTTGTCCAGACGTTTGCCTTTGTGAGTCAATCACGCAAGAACGGCTGGACGGATTTGGATGAAATTTGGAACACATATAGCCAATAGTCCAGAAGGATCTTAGCTATATATTTTTCAAAAGGAGGGAGGTCCCCGCCCCCCACGAACAGTTATAATTTAATTATTATATTTTTTAGTTTTTGCGACTGAATCACGCCAGAACGGCTATACGGATTTTGATGAAATTTGGGACACAGACAGTAGTCTACTAGCGGAATTTTTTTCTAACATGGAAAGAGGGGTGGGATCCCACAACCCCTTCGAGCAATACTTTTTAATAATTTTTACACATAATAACTTTACGTACACTGGCCTTCACCAATATCACAGGCTCAATGGGTCAAACAAGTCGAGGGCTTACAAAGTGAGCAGTGACACCCTCCGCCGGGGCCACTCCTGTACTTTTTCGGGACTTATACGGGATGATTTGCGAGCCTTTCGGTATCATTTCTGGATGGTTTTCGGGATCTGTACGGGAACCCATAAGGGTAATTTCGGGACTTTTTCGGGACTATTTCTGAATCATTTTGGGACCCCTCCTGGTTAATTTCTGGATGATTTTCGGGTTCTGTCCTGGAATTTTAGTATCATCTTGGGACCCTTCCGGGATCATTTTAGGTCTCTTCGCAACCGGTAGATTAGCACATATGCCTTTTTAATTTATGAGCTTTTATGGCCGTGGATTTGCTGCTAATTTTTCGTTATTAAAATTGGGTATGTTTTGTCTTCAATCTAACACAGCTTTTTCGTTCTATAATCGTGTAACGAACTGTTATAACTATAATTACACTTTTTGTAATATTTTAACCAACTAAATACCCGAAAAAGCAACACTATTTTCGTCTAAAAAATTCTCTTTGGTTTTAGCTAATTGTAGTTTCACTCCTTTGTTCTATGAGTAGTAATTCTTTCACCCCTTTCATATCAGTTAATTGAATTTAAAAACAAAATGTATTTTTTTAATTCGAAAAAACTGTGTTGTACTATTCATGAAAGCGTGCCTTTCAGCTTATCTCCTCATTTAGTTCCTTTTTTTTACTAAATTACAAAAATAAAATACATTAGACAAAAATAATTTTTAAACAGATAACTTGATAATCAGGCTAACGTGAATAGCACATATATTTTATTTTCTCCTTGCGGACGGGGCCGCGGGTAAAGGCTAGTATGTTATAAATGGGAAAGTTTGGATGTTTAGATGTTTGGATGTTTGTCCAGAGGTTTGTCTTTGTGACTCAATCATGCAAGAACGGCTTAACGGATTTGGATGAAATTTGGCACACATATAGCCAATAATCTAGAAGGATCTACTAGCTTTATTTTTTGAAAAGGGGGGAGGTCCCCGCCCCTAGGAACAGTTATAATTTAATTATTGTATTTTTTCATCTTTGTGACTGAATCACTCCAGAATGGCTACACGGATCCCGTCGGCGTCATTTCGAGACTATTAGGTGATCATTTGAGGACCTTTCCGGCATCATTTCTGAATGGTTTTTGGTATCCGTTCGGGATCCCATCGAAGTCATTTGGGGACTTTTTCGGGATCATTTGGGTTCCCTTTCGGCATCATTTCTGGATGGTTTTCTGAATTCGTCCGGGATCCCAACGGGGTCATTTCAGGACTTTTTAGAGATCATTTGGGGTACCTTCCGGCATCATTTTCAAATGGTTTTCGGTATCCGTTCGGGATCCTGTCATGCTCATTTCGTGACTATTTTGGGATAATTTTGGGTACCTACCGGCATCATTTCTGGTTGGTTTTCGGGATCCGTCCGGGATCCCGTCGAGGTCATTTCGGGACTTTTTCTCGAATAATACGGGATCATTTGGGGACCCTTTCGGCATCATTTCTGGATGGTTTTCGAGATCCGTCCGGGATCCCGTCGGAGTCATTTCGGGACTATTAGGGGATTATTTGGGGACATTTCCGGCATCATTTATGGATAGCTTTCGGGATCCGTCCGGGATCCCGTCGGGGTCATTTCGAGACTATTTCGGGATCATTTGGGGCACCTTCCGGCATCATTTCTAGATGGTTTTTGGTATCCCGTAGGGGTCATTTCGGGACTTTTTTGGGACTAATACGGGATGATTTGGGGAGCCTTTCGGCATCATGGATGGTTTTCGGGATCCGTACGGGATCACGGGAGGTTCATTTCGGGACCTTTTCGGAATCATTTAAGCATGGTTTTCAGGATCCGTCCGGGATCCCGTCCGGGTAATTTCTGGACTTTTCCGAGACTATTTCAGGATCATTTTGGAGCCTTCCAATATCATTCCTGGATGGATTTCGGGATCTGTCCGTGATCTCGTCAGGGTCATTTAGGGATACGTTCGAGATCCCGTTGGATGGTTTTCGGGATCTGTCCGGGAGCCCGTCTTGGTAATTTCGGAACTTTTTCAGGGCTAATACGAGATCATTTGGGGACCCTTCCGGATAACTTCTGGATGGATTTCGGGATCTGTACGGAAACCCATCAGGGTAATTTGGGGACTTATTCGGGACTATTGCGGGATAATTTGGAGACCCTTTAGGAGTCATTTCATGACTTTCTGTATTATTTCGGGATCATTTGGGGACGCTTCCGAGGTTATTTCTGGATCCGTCCGGGATGCCGTAGGAGTCATTTCGAGATTTTTTGCTACTTTTTCGGGATAGTTTTGGGACCCTTTCGGGCTCTTTTCTGGATCCGTACGGGATCCCATCGGGGTAATTTCCGGACTATTTCGGAATCATTTTGGGACCCTTCCGGAATCATTTCTGTATGGTTTCGCGATACGTCGTGGATCCCCTCGGGGTCATTTCGGAAATTTTTCCGGACTACATCGGGATAATTTAGGAACCCTTCCTGGATATTTTCTGAATGGTTTTCGAGATCCCTCCGGGAGCCTGTAAGGGTCATTTCGGAACTTTTTCGGGACTATTTCGGGATCATTTTGGTACCCTTCAGGGATCATTTCTGTGTGGATCTCTGGATAAGTCTAGAATTGTGTCGTTGTCATTTCGGGTTATTGTGGTTCTATTCCGGGAACTTTTGGAGACCCTTCCGGGGCATTTCTGGATCGTTTTAGGGATCCGTCCGCGATAGCGTCGGAGTAATTTCGTGACTTTTTATGTATAATTTCGGGATCATATGGGGATCCTATCAGGTTATCAGCTCATTTCGTTCTTTCTCATTTAGTTTCTTTTCTCAATAACAAATATAAAATGCATTAGACAGAAACAAATTTTTAAACAGATAACTGGATAAGCAGGCTAACGTGAATAGCCCATATATTTCATTTTCTCCTTGCGGACGGGGTCGCGGGTAAAGGCTAGTATATATTTATTATAAATGGGAAAGTTTGGACGTTTGGATGTCTGTCCAGACGTTTGTCTTTGTGACTCAATCACGCAAGAACGGCTGGACCGATTTGGATGAAATTTATCACGAATATAGACAATAGTCCAGAAGGATCTACTAGCTATATTTTTTTGAAAAGGGGAGATGTCCCCGCACCCTAGGAACAGTTATAATTTAATTATTGTATTTTTTCGTCTTTGTGACCGACTGATGAAATTTGGGACACAGACAATAGTCTATTAGCGAAATTTTTTTCGAACATGGAAAGGAGGGTGGGGGTCCCACGATCCCTTCGAACAATTACTTTTTAATACTTTTTACACATTATAACTTTACCTATACGGGCCTTTACCAATATTACAGACTCAATGGGTCAAATAAGTCGAGGGCTTACAAAGTGAGCAGTGACACCCTCCGCCCCCCCCCTTTATCAACCCCTCTGGTGTAAAATCTATAAATTGTTATAACTGAATATAAATTGTCTCCTAAATCAATAGTTTTTGGTATCTGGCACATACAGATCGAGATCTAAACAAACGAGCAGCGGTAGTTCTCCTCCCGCCATCCGCCCTCCATCAATTGTTTTTATTAGCACGCTTTTATTAGCTTTACCTGTATGTTTCTTTGTAACTCTTCATTCGCTCAAACGCGCCTGCTGCCTTATTAAAATGGTTCTACAATTAGCTTCGCCTTATTTGTAATCCCGTTGGGGTCATATCGAGACCATTCCGGGATCATTTTTGGATGGTTTTCGGGATCCGTCCGGGATCCCGCCGGGCACATTTAAGGACTTTTTCGGTACTATTTCGGGATCATTTTGGGACCCTTCCGGGATCATTTCTGTATAGTTTTCGGGATGCGTCCGGGATCCCGTTGGGGTTATTTTGGATATTTTCGGGACTATTCCGGGATCATTTCGGGATTATTTCGCGATCATTTAGGGACCTTTCCGGCATCATTTCTGGATGGGTTTCGGGATCCGTTCGGCACCCCGTCGGGGTATTTTCGGGATCATTTGCGTAGCTTTGAGAGATAAATTCTTGATCGTTTCCGGGATCATTACGGGACTTTTTCGGGGTCATTTGGGTTCCCTTCCGTAATCATTTCTGGATGGTTTTCGGGATCCGTCCGGGATCATTTCGGGACTATTAGGGGATCATTTGAAGACATTTACGGCATCATTTTTGCATAGTTTCCGGGATCCGTCGGGGATCTCGACGGGGTAATTTCGGGATTATTTCGGGATAATTTCTGCATAGTTTCCGGGGTTCGTCTGGGATACCGTCGGCGTCATTTCGGAACTTTTTTTCGACTAATACGGGATCATTTGGGACACCCTTTCGGCATCATTTTTGGATGGTTTTCGGGATCCGTCCGGGATCCCGTCAGGGTCATTTCGGGACTTTTTCTCGGCTGATACGGGATTATTTGGGGACCCTTTCGGCATCATTTCTGGATGGTTTTCGGGATCCGACCGGGATCATTTCGGGACTATTAGGGGATCATTTGAAGACCTTTCCGGCATCAATTCTGCATAGTTTCCGAGATTCGAAGGGGATCTCGACGGGGACTTTTTCTCGACTAATACGGGATCATTTGGGGACCCTTTCGGCATCATTCCTGGACGGGTTTCGGGATCCGTTCGGGATGCCGTCGGGGTAATTTCGGACCTATTTGGGGATCATTTGAGGACCTTTCCGGCATCATTTCTGGATAGATTTTGGGATCCGTCAGGAATCCCGTCGGGGCCATTCCTGAACTTTTTCGGGACTAATACGGGATGATTTGGGGAGCCTTTCGGTATGATTTCTGGATGGTTTTCGGGATCCGTTTGACCCGTCGGGGTTATTTCGGGACATTTAGGGGTCATTTCGTGACTTTTTCTGCAATATTACGTTATCATATTTGGACCCTCTCGGCATCAATTCTGGATCCGTTTCGGGATCCGTTCGGGATCCCATCGGGGTCATTTCGGGACTATTTCGGAATCATTTTGGGACCCCTCCTGGTTAATTTCTGGATGATTTTCGGGATTTGTCCAGGTTCCCGTCGGCATCATTTCGTTACTATTTTGGTATCATTTTGGGACCCTTCCATGATCATTTTTGGTCTCTTCGCAATCGGTAGTTCAGCACACATGCCTTTTAAATTATGAGCTTTTATGGCCATGGATTTGCTGCAAATTATTCCAAATTAAAATTCGGTATGTTTTATCTATTTTTGAGTGTTTTAAATGAATCCTGTAACGAATTGTTATAACTATAATTATACTTTTTGTAATATTTTGACCAACTAAATACCCGAAAAAGCAACACTATTTTCATTTAAAAAATTCGCTTTGGTTTTAGGTAATTGTAGTTTCACTCCTTTGTTCTATGAGTAGTAATTCTTTCACCACTCTCATATCAGTTAATTTAATTTAAAAGCAAAATGTATTTTTTTTTAATTCGAAAAAACTGTATTGTACTATTCATGAAAGCGTTCCTTTCAGCTTATCTTCTCATTTAGCTCCTTTTTTTTACTAAATTACAAAAATAAAATACATTAGACAAAAATAATTTTTAAACAGATAACTTAATAAGCAGGCTAACTTGAATAGCACATATATTTTATTTTCTACTTGCACACGGGGCCGCGGGAAAAGGCTAGTATATATTATAAATGGGGAAGTTTGGATGTTTGGATGTTTGTCCAGACGTTTGTCTTTGTGACTCAATCACGCAAGAACGGCTGGACAGATTTGGTTGAAATTTGGCACACATATAGCCAATAGTCTAGAAGGATCTTCTAGCTATATTTTTTTGAAAATGGGGAATGTCCCCGCCCCCTAGGAACAGTTATAATTTAATTATTGTATTTTTTCGGCTTTGTGACCGACTCACGCCAGAACGGCCACAGGTTTTGTTGAAATTTGGGACACAGACAATAGTCTATTAGTGAAATTTTTTTCGAACATGGAAAGGGGGGTGGGGGTCCCACGACCCCTTCCAACAATTACTTTTTAATAATTTTTACACATTATAACTTTACTTATACTGGCCTTCACCAATATTACATACTCAATGGGTCAAATAAGTCGAGCGTTTACAAAGTGAGCAGTGACACCCTCCGGCCCCTCCCCGCTTCTCTCCCCCTCTGCCGAAAAATCTATAAATTGTTATAACTAAGAACCAATTTTCTCAAAATCAATAGTTTTTGGTATCTGGCACATACAGATCGACATCTAAACAATTTTGGAAAAACGATCAGTGGTCCTCTCCTTCTCCTGCCGCCATCCGCCCTCCTTCAATTGTTTTTATTAGCACGCTTTTATTAGATTTACCTGTATGTATCTATGTAACTCTTCATTCGCTCCGACGCGCCTGCTGCCTTATTAACATGGTTTTATAATTAGCTTCACCTTATTTGTAATCCCGTTAGGGTAATATCGAAACCCTTCCGGGATCACTTTTGGATGGTTTTCGGGATCCGTCCGGGATCCCGCCGGGGTCATTTCGGGACTTTTTTGGGACTATTTCGGGATCATTTTGGGACCCTTCCGGGATAATTTCTATATAGTTTTCGGGATCAGTCCGGGATCCCGTCAGGGTCATTTCGGGTTCATTTGGGGTACCTTCCGGTATCATTTCTAGATGGTTTACGGGATCCGTCCGAGATCCCGTTGGCGTCATTTCCGGAATTTTTCTCGACTAATACGGGATCATTTTGGACCCCTTCGGCACCATTTCTGGATGGTTTTCGGGATCCGTCCGGGATGCCGTCGGGGTCATTTCGGGACTTTTTCGGGATCATATGAGGTCCCTTCCGCCATCATTTCTGGATGATTTTCGGGATCCGTCCGGGATTCCGTCAGGGTTATTTCGGGACTTTTTCGGATACCTTTCAGCATCATTTCTGGATTTTTTTCGGGATCCGTCCGGGATCCCGTCGGGGTCATTTCGGGTTCATTTGGGGTACCTTCCGGTATCATTTCTAGATGGTTTTCGGGATCCGTCCGGGATCCCGTTGGCGTCATTTCCGGACTTTTTCTCGACTAATACGGGATCATATTGGACCCCTTCGGCACCATTTCTTGATGGTTTTCGGGATCCGTCCGGGATCCCGTCAGGGTAATTTCGGGACTATTAGGTGATCATTTGAGGACCTTTCCGGCATCATTTCTGGATAGTTTTCGGTATCCGTTCGGCATCCCGTCGGGGTAATTTCGGCACTTATTCGGGATCATTTGGGGAGCCTTTCGGCATCATTTCAGTATGGTTTACGGGATCCGTACGGGATCCCGTCAGGAACATTCTTCGGGACTATTTCGGGATTATTTCTGAATAGTTTAGGGCATCCGTACGGGATCCCTTCAGGGTCATTTCGGGACTTTTTCGGGGCTAATACGGGATCATTTGGGGACCCCATCCGGTTTGCCGGATCCATCAGGGTCATTTCGGGACCATGTTGGGATCGTTTGGGGACCCTTCCGAAGCCACTTGTGGATCCGTTCGGGATGCCGTAGGAGTCATTTTCATATTTTTTTTGTTACTTTTTCGGGATAGTTTTGGGACCCTTCCGGGATCATTTCTGGATACGTGCGGGATACCATCGGCGTCATTTCCGAACTATTTCCGGACTTTGGGACCCTTCCGAAATCATTTCTGTATGGTTTTCGCGATCCGTCGTGGATCCCCTCGGGGTCATTTCGAAACTTTTTCTGGACTATGTCGGGATAATTTAGGAACCCTTTCTGGATGGTTCTTGAGATCCGTCCGGGAACCCGTCAGGGTTATTTCGGAACTTTTTCGGGACTATTTCGGGATCATTTTGGTACCCTTCAGGGATCATTTCTGTGTGGTTCTCTGGATAAGTCTAGGATCGTGTCGTTGTCATTTTGGGTTTTTGGGACTATTCCGGGAACTTTTGGAGACCCTTCCGGGGCATTTATGGATGGTTATTGGGATCCGTCTGCGATAGCGTCGGGGTCATTTCGTGGCTTCTTCTGGATAATTTCGGGATCATTTGGGGATACTATTAGGTCATCAGCTCATTTAGTTCTTTTTTACTCAATTACAAAAATAAAATGCATTAGACAGAAAAAAATTTTAAACAGATAACTTGATAAGCAGGCTAACGCCAATAGCCCATATATTTCATTTTCTCCTTGCGGACGGGGCCGCGGGTAAAGGCTAATATATATATATATATATATGTACATTATTCAAGTGGTATTCAACCAACAAAAATTGCAGTTTACTTGCCTACTCAAACCCACTGTGCAAGAACAACATCCGCAAAAATGTCTTCTTCAGCTGAATTTACCCCGTTCTTCGCACATATCGTTGAACTTGGCGATACAGCTCAACTTCCAAGTCATTTTTTCTGCTTGGCAGCATATAGAAAAGTATAATTTTCATACGTATTGTAACGAATTTAGTGAAATTCCGCCTATTTGCAACCTTCTGCTTACGTTCGTATCGCTAAATTGTTGAATAAAACGCTCCAATATTCTATATTACAAAATGGGCTTTATTATACTACTTTGAAAGTACTTCGCAATTAAACTTCACTTCGCAACTGATAGCGCGCTTAAATCAAACTGATAACGGACTACTCAACTTCTGCTGCTTTTATACTCTCTGCCCAAATGTCTAGACGTTTCTTCTTCTAGAATCCTCTACCTGATCCCCAGCCATACGCGCGTATATTTGTAGTGTGTAACCATATGCGTGTGTATATGTAAGCGAAGTAGTAGCTGATGATGACATGCGTTTGTGCGTGTCTCTCTTCTGCTTGTATGTATGTGTGTACATGATGATTAATTTGATTACGTACATACAAGTGTTGCAACTTGCTTTATTGTTGTTGTGGCTTTATTTACTTAGTATCAGGCTAGTGATGTGAGTATCACTTAGTGTTACTAATATTCGTCACAGTATGTACATACACACATACATGTACAAATAATTTCAAGTTGCTTTTCCAACACTCACATTTGACCACTCAGAAAACCCCATACATGCTTACTCGCACGTTCAATTTGCTCTTCCAGCGACATTCTCCCAGCACGTGTAGCTACATTAGCAACGAGAGTTGGTACTGTTGATCAGATTTCTCAACCTCTCTCACCTTAGCAATTTTTTCATCTTTCTTCGCTGCACTCTCCCATCAGTACAAGCAATCGCATTCTTTTCACAAAAGAAGTGCGACATTAAAGCAACGAAGAAGCAAATCAAAACAAACTCTGCTTGTAAACAAAAATAGGACAGCTTCTTTGATTCACGTACATACGTTCGCATAAACAAAAATATATACTTCATATATGTAATTCTTCTATATCACTACTACTGAACTGTGCAGCCTGTCAAACATTACAGTACAGATATACAACGAGAGAAGGAGACAAATTCTCAAGGCTGTCGTTAAATTTTTGTAAAAAGGGGCTTAAATATATGTATATTTCAATAAGCCGCCTTGCTTCTATCAATATTGTACATTAGGCTATTTCGTTCTCCATATGAAAAAGTAAGCTTTTGTTTTCCATTAGTATTATAAAATTTTCAAATCATATTGCAATTTAAGATGCACGCGCAGGGATTCGAGGAATATTGCGAGATGCTAATGGCACCCTTCTGGTTCAATCTGGCCGGAAAACAGGATTTGTTGGTATGATCGTTGCTTTAAGAAATATTTTTCCACTATTTGAGAGCCTTAAAAATTTTGGCATGACATGCCTTTTAACTTATAAGCTTTCACAAGACTCCCTGGAAACCTTTTTTGGTGCAGTTAGGGCAAGAGGGGGTTTCAACAAAAATCCCAACGTAGTTCAATTTAAAAGTGCATATAGACGACTCTTAGTAAGGCACGAGTTAAGTGCGACTGAAAGTGGGAATTGTGCCTTCGACAGCGAATCCATTCTAGAGGCATCATCAGCGTCTACTAGTATCCTTAAAAAAATAGCGAGGTAATAGATTTCGAGTTAGCAAATGTTTATGTTAATACGATGTGGGGATTGTATATGTGGACAGTGTTGTTCGTTATATTGCTGGCTATGTTGCTTGGCGGCCACCGTGGTGTGATGGTAGCGTGCTCCGCCTATCACACCGTATGCCCTGGGTTCAACTCCCGGGCAAAGCAACATCAAAATTTTAGAAATAATGTTTTTCAATTATAAGAAAATTTTTCTAAGCGGGGTCGCCCCTCGGCAGTGTTTGGCAAGCGCTCCGGGTGTATTTCTGCCATGAAAAGCTCTCAGTGAAAACTCATCTGCCTTGCAGATGCCTTTCGGAGTCGGCATAAAACATGTAGGTCCCGTCCGGCCAATTTGTAGGGAAAATCAAGAGGAGCACGACGCAAATTGGAAGAGAAGCTCGGCCTTAGATCTCTTCGGAGGTTATCGCGCCTTACATTTATTTATTATTTTTATGTTGCTTGGAAGGTACAAAAGAAAATGAAATGTTCCACATGTCAAGGGCAATTGATAGGTGAAGAAATGCCTTTACTTTCAGCGCACAAAAATAAAGGTCCGTTTGTCGCACCATCTGTGGACGTATGTAATATTTGTATAGTGTCAGAGAAAGCTTTAAGACAATTTCTGAAGGCATGCCCAATTGGAAATGCAAAATTTAGTTTAATAAATAGAATTTTTCAAAATACAAGTGATGCTTCTCCAATAGTATCATGGACGACCACATAGCCATCGAAAATTTATTTAGCAATGACATCTTTAATAATCACCTGACACAGCTGTGTAAGGAAGTAATAAGTTTTTATTTGGATATTCGTTTGTTTTTTGAAAGAAAAAAGCACGGACGAAAAAGAGTATGTTAGAAAAAAATTTACAAAATTGATATTTTTGTTTACTTCATTAAACATTTACTTCATTAAAAACTCAAAATAAGTAAAATTTTGAAAACGTTTATATATCGTTGGTTCAAGTTAATTCACTTTAAATTATTTTTAAAAACGTTTAAAGAAATGTTTGTTGGGATGTATGCATAAATATATTTTTATACATGTATATTTAAATTTTTTTCATTTCAAAAATATGAATTCTTCGCATTGTTTTTGTTTTTATTCTATTTATATAAATAATGTACTTTGTATGGCTGCAGCCCATGTCTAAATAATAAATACATCAAGCCTTGTATTGTATTTGTTGACCTTTTCGTTGTTTAATCGACTAAACTGAGATTTTATAACAATAAAAATTAAGGTCCGTTTGTCGCACCATCTGTGGACGTATGTAATATTTGTATAGTGTCAAAGAAAGCTTTAAGACAAGTTCTGAAGGCATGCCCAATTGGAAATGTAAAATTTAGTTTAATAAATAGAACTTTTTAAAATACAAGTGATGCATTCTCCAATAGTATCATGGACGACCACATAGCCATCGAAAATTTATTTAGCAATGACATCTTTAATAATCACCTGACATAGCTGTGTAAGGAAGTAATAAGTTTTTATTTGGATATTCGTTTGTTTTTTGAAACGAAAAAAGCACGGACGAAAAAGAGTATGTTAGAAAAAAATTTACAAAATTGATATTTTTGTTTATTTCATTAAACATTTACTTCATTAAAAACTCAAAATAAGTAAAATTTTGAAAAGGTTTATATATCGTTGGTTCAAGTTAATTCACTTTAAATTATTTTTAAAAACGTTTAAAGGAATCTTTGTTGGGATGTATGCATAAATATATTTTTATACATGTATGTTTAAATTTTTTTCATTTCAAAAATATGAATTCTTCGCATTGTTTTTTTTTATTCTATTTATATAAATAATGTACTTTGTATGGCTGTAGCCCATGTTTAAATAATAAATACATCAAGCCTTGTATTGTATTTGTTGACCTTTTCGTTGTTTAATCGACTAAACTGAGATTTCATAACAATTAGTATGCAGAAGTTGGGTAAAGGGGATAGTGACCCGTTGTTACCCCTTTAATTCTCTTATTACGCACCCTGCTACAATTCACTAACACTAACAAAGCCGGCGCATGCGCAGAACATACATTTGTACAGTTTCAGCAAATAATGATTGACAGAAAATTTGCACATTAGGCAGATAGGAAGGTATTGATATAGAAGTATTATATATACTTACGTTTGTATATTGCGCATGTGCGTTTGTAGTTTTCCTAGCGCATAAGACTAAGTTTGAGATATTTTCGTCCCTATAGAAACTTCAAAAAAATATTCATACAAACTTCAAGTACATATTATTATTTTTTAATATATACATACATATATATACCAGTAATTTACAAATACATGTTTATTTCCTCACGTATATTTACACGTCTACATAAGTGAAAAGCGTTTGTGATTTTTAAGCTATTGCATAGATTTTATCGCGGGCTTGGCGACTAAATCAAAAAAAACCGTAACGGATATTTGTCAAAAAAGATCCGAAAAGGCTCGAAAAGGTTCAAAAAGATTCGAAAACGTTCGTAAAGTTTCGGTGTTAGCAACAGGCCAAATACATAATATTGGATCTCTATCATAATCAGCGGCGGGCAGGTTACCAAATTGAGAATGTGTTAGTAAACACGAACGCGTAGCGATCACGAAAGCAAAATCAATTATTTATTTAGTTTGATTTCAATGCTTGAACGGTAAGCATGTGTCACACGCACTCGTTGGTCTGTTTTAAGCGCGCGTGCGACACTTCCTCACCGTACGACCATCGAAATCAAACTAAAAGAGCTGCCGTTGATTTTCACGAAGTAGCCATTGTGCTATCGCTTATCGTATACTTATATGGTCGCTTACAAGCCAACCTAATAAAACTGCACTGCGTTTTTTTAGCGCACGCAAACAACCGGCGTTTTTTGCCCTAACCCAAATAAGCATGCGTTGCGACAATGTAAAGCATGTGTGGAAACGTCAAATCTAAATGTCACGCAGAACAAAAATTGGAAATCGAGTTAGGTTTTCACGCAGCAAATTCAATTTGAGTTGTTCTCATACAAGTTGCATGTGCATGTGACATTTTTGACAGAAAATGACATGCGTGCGTTTACATTAGGTTGGCTTGTTAGCAGGTGCTAAGTTCACCCCCACCCCGGATCATAAAGTTAAAGTTAAGTTAAAGTTAAAGTTAAAGTTAAAGTTAAAGTTAAAGTTAAAGTTAAAGTTAAAGTTAAAGTTAATGTTAAAGTTAAAGTTAAAGTTAAAGTTAGAGTTAAAGTTAAAGTTAAAGTTAAAGTTAAAGTTAAAGGTAAAGTTAAAGTTAAAGTTAAATTTAAAGTTAAAGTTAAATTTAAAGTTAAAGTTAAATTTAAAGTTAAAGTTAAAGTTAATGTTAAAGTTAAGGTTAAAGGTAAAGTTAAATTTAAAGTTAAAGTTACAGTTAATGTTAAAGTTAAAGTTAAAGTTAAAGTTAAAAATAAAGTTAAAGTTAAAATGAAAGTCAAAGTTAAAGTTAAAGTTAAGGTTAAAGTTAAAGTTAAAGTCAAAGTTAAACTTAAAGTTAAAGTTTAAGTTAAGGTTAAAATTAAAGTTAAATTTAATTTTAAAGTTACAATTAATGTTAAAGTTAAAGTTAAAGTTAAGGTAAAAGTCAAAGTTAAAAGTAAAAATTAAAGTTAAACTTAAAGTTAAGGTTAAAGTTAAATTTAAATTTAAAGTTACAGTTAATGTTAAAGTTAAAGTTAAAGTTAAAGTGAATGTTAAAGTTAAAGTTAAAGTTAAAAATAAAGTTAAAGTTAAAGTGATGTTAAAGTTAAAGTTAAAGTTACAAATAAAGTTAAAGTTAAAGTGAAAGCTAAATATTAACTTCTCATTTATTCAATAAAAGTAAAAAATTTGTTTTCTTATCGGTCACCACGCTTAAAAAGGTTAACTTGAATTAGTATCAAAGACAAAACTTGAATTAATATCAAAGAAAACAAAATGTTGCATAAATATTATAATTGCATAAGTTGATAATATGCAATAGCTTTACTGCTTTAAGTTTTTTTATTTTAAACAAGTAAGGAAGTCTAAGTTCGGGTGTAACCGAACATTACATACTCAGTTGAGAGCTGTGGAGACAAAGTAAGGGAAAATCACCATGTTGTAAAAAGAACCTAGGGTAACCCTGGAATGTGTTTGTATGACATGTGTATCAAATGGAAGGTATTAAAGAGTATTTTAAGAGGAAGTGGACCATAGTTCTATAGATGGACGCCATTTAGGGATATCGCCATAAAGGTGGACCAGGCCTGACTCTAGAATTTGTTTGTACGATATGGGTATCAAATGAAAGGTATTAATGAGTATTTTAAAAGGGCGTGGGCCTAAGTTCTATAGATGGACGCCGTTTCGAGATATCGCCATAAAGGTGGACCAGGGGTGACTAGAATTTATTTTGTACGATATGGGTATCAAATGAAAGGTGTTAATGAGTATTTTGAAAGGGAGTGGGCCTTAGTTCTATAGGTGGACGCCTTTTCGGAATATCGTTATAAAAGTGGACCAGGGTTGACTTTAGAATGCGTTTGTACAATATGGGTATCAAACGAAAGGTGTTAATAAGTGTTTTAAAACGGAGTGGGCCTTAGTTCTATAGGTGGACGCCTTTTCGGAATATCGTTAAAAAAGTGGACCAGGGGTGACTCTAGAATGCGTTTGTTCAATATGGGTATCAAATGAAAGGTGCTAATGTGTATTTTAAAAGGGCGTGGGCCTTAGTTCTATAGGTGGACGCCTTTTCGAGATATCGCCATAAAGGTGGACCAGGGGTGACTCTAGAATTTGTTTGTACGATATGGGTATCAAATGAAAGGTGTTAATGAGTATTTTAAAAGGGCGTGGTCCTTAGTTCTATAGGTGGACGCCTTTTCGAAATATCGCCATAAAGGTGGACCATAGTTCTATAGATGGACGCCATTTAGGGATATCGCCATAAAAATGGACCAGGCCTGACTCTAGAATTTGTTTGTACGATATCGGTATCAAATGAAAGGTATTAATGAGTATTTTAAAAGGGCGTGGGCCTAAGTTCTATAGATGGACGCCGTTTCGAGATATCGCCATTAAGGTGGACCAGGGATGACTAGAATTTATTTTGTACGATATGGGTATCAAATGAAAGGTGTTAATGAGTATTTTGAAAGGGAGTGGGCCTTAGTTCTATAGGTGGACGCCTTTTCGGAATATCGTTATAAAAGTGGACCAGGGTTGACTTTAGAATGCATTTGTACAATATGGGTATCAAACGAAAGGTGTTAATAAGTGTTTTAAAACGGAGTGGGCCTTAGTTCTATAGGTGGACGCCTTTTCGGAATATCGTTATAAAAGTGGACCAGGGGTGACTCTAGAATGCGTTTGTACAATATGGGTATCAAATGAAAGGTGCTAATGTGTATTTTAAAAGGGCGTGGGCCTTAGTTCTATAGGTGTACGCCTTTTCGAGATATCGCCATAAAGGTGAACCAGGGGTGACTCTAGAATTTGTTTGTACGATATGGGTATCAAATGAAAGGTGTTAATGAGTATTTTAAAAGGGCGTGGTCCTTAGTTCTATAGGTGGACGCCTTTCCGAAATATCGCCCTAAAGGTGGAACAGGGGTGACTCTAGAATTTGTTTGTACTATATGGGTATCAAATGAAAGGTGTTAATGAGTATTTTGAAAGGGAGTGGGCCTTAGTTCTATAGGTGGACGCCTTTTCGGAATATCGTTATAAAAGTGGACCAGAGTTGACTCTAGAATGCGTTTGTACAATATGGGTATCAAACGAAAGGTGTTAATAAGTGTTTTAAAAGGGAGTGGGCCTTAGTTCTATAGGTGGACGCCTTTTCGGAATATCGTTATAAAAGTGGACCAGGGGTGACTCTAGAATGCGTTTGTATAATATGGGTATCAAATGAAAGGTGTTAATGAGTACTTTAAAAGGGCGTAGGCCTTAGTTCTATAGGTGGACGCCTTTTCGAGATATCGCCATAAAGGTGAACCAGGGGTGACTCTAGAATTTGTTTGTACGATATGGGTATCAAATGAAAGGTGTTAATGAGTATTTTAAAAGGGCGTGGTCCTTAGTTCTATAGGTGGACGCCTTTCCGAAATATCGCCCTAAAGGTGGAACAGGGGTGACTCTAGAATTTGTTTGTACTATATGGGTATCAAATGAAAGGTGTTAATGAGTATTTTGAAAGGGAGTGGGCCTTAGTTCTATAGGTGGACGCCTTTTCAGAATATCGTTATAAAAGTGGACCAGGGTTGACTTTAGAATGCATTTGTACAATATGGGTATCAAACGAAAGGTGTTAATAAGTGTTTTAAAACGGAGTGGGCCTTAGTTCTATAGGTGGACGCCTTTTCGGAATATCGTTATAAAAGTGGACCAGGGGTGACTCCAGAATGCGTTTGTACAATATGGGTATCAAATGAAAGGTGCTAATGTGTATTTTAAAAGGGCGTGGGCCTTAGTTCTATAGGTGTACGCCTTTTCGAGATATCGCCATAAAGGTGAACCAGGGGTGACTCTAGAATTTGTTTGTACGATATGGGTATCAAATGAAAGGTGTTAATGAGTATTTTAAAAGGGCGTGGTCCTTAGTTCTATAGGTGGACGCCTTTCCGAAATATCGCCCTAAAGGTGGAACAGGGGTGACTCTAGAATTTGTTTGTACTATATGGGTATCAAATGAAAGGTGTTAATGAGTATTTTGAAAGGGAGTGGGCCTTAGTTCTATAGGTGGACGCCTTTTCGGAATATCGTTATAAAAGTGGACCAGAGTTGACTCTAGAATGCGTTTGTACAATATGGGTATCAAACGAAAGGTGTTAATAAGTGTTTTAAAAGGGAGTGGGCCTTAGTTCTATAGGTGGACGCCTTTTCGGAATATCGTTATAAAAGTGGACCAGGGGTGACTCTAGAATGCGTTTGTATAATATGGGTATCAAATGAAAGGTGTTAATGAGTACTTTAAAAGGGCGTGGGCCTTAGTTCTATAGGTGGACGCCTTTTCGGAATATCGTTATAAAAGTGGACCAGAGTTGACTCTAGAATGCGTTTGTACAATATGGGTATCAAACGAAAGGTGTTAATAAGTGTTTTAAAAGGGAGTGGGCCTTAGTTCTATAGGTGGACGCCTTTTCGGAATATCGTTATAAAAGTGGACCAGGGGTGACTCTAGAATGCGTTTGTACAATATGGGTATCAAATGAAAGGTGCTAATGTGTATTTTAAAAGGGCGTGGGCCTTAGTTCTATAGGTGTACGCCTTTTCGAGATATCGCCATAAAGGTGAACCAGGGGTGACTCTAGAATTTGTTTGTACGATATGGGTATCAAATGAAAGGTGTTAATGAGTATTTTAAAAGGGCGTGGTCCTTAGTTCTATAGGTGGACGCCTTTCCGAAATATCGCCCTAAAGGTGGAACAGGGGTGACTCTAGAATTTGTTTGTACTATATGGGTATCAAATGAAAGGTGTTAATGAGTATTTTGAAAGGGAGTGGGCCTTAGTTCTATAGGTGGACGCCTTTTCGGAATATCGTTATAAAAGTGGACCAGAGTTGACTCTAGAATGCGTTTGTACAATATGGGTATCAAACGAAAGGTGTTAATAAGTGTTTTAAAAGGGAGTGGGTCTTAGTTCTATAGGTGGACGCCTTTTCGGAATATCGTTATAAAAGTGGACCAGGGGTGACTCTAGAATGCGTTTGTATAATATGGGTATCAAATGAAAGGTGTTAATGAGTACTTTAAAAGGGCGTGGGCCTTAGTTCTATAGGTGGACGCCTTTTCGGAATATCGTTATAAAAGTGGACCAGAGTTGACTCTAGAATGCGTTTGTACAATATGGGTATCAAACGAAAGGTGTTAATAAGTGTTTTAAAAGGGAGTGGGCCTTAGTTCTATAGGTGGACGCCTTTTCGGAATATCGTTATAAAAGTGGACCAGAGTTGACTCTAGAATGCGTTTGTACAATATGGGTATCAAACGAAAGGTGTTAATAAGTGTTTTAAAAGGGAGTGGGTCTTAGTTCTATAGGTGGACGCCTTTTCGAGATATCGCCATAAAGGTGGAACAGGGGTGACCCTAGAATTTATTTGTACAATATGGGTATCAAATGAAAGGTGTTAATGAGTATTTTAAAAAGGAGTGGGCCTTAGTTCTATATGTGGACGCCTTTTCGAGATATCGCCATAAACGTGGACCAGGGGTGACTCTAGAATTTGTTTGCACTATATGAAAGGTGTTAATGAGTATTTTAAAAGGGCGTGGGCCTTAGTTCTATAGGTGGACGCCATAAAGGTGGACCAGGGGTGACTCTAGAATTTGTTTGTACGATATGGGTATCAAATAAAAGGTGTTAATGAGTATTTTAAAAGGGCGTGGGCCTTTGTTCTATAGGTGGACGCCTTTTCGAAATATCGCCATAAAGGTTGGCCAGGGGTGACTCTAGAATTTTTTTGTACGATATGGGTATCAAACGAAAGGTGTTAATGAGTATTTTAAAAAGGAGTGGGCCTTAGTTCTATATGTGGACGTCTTTTCGAGA
Source organism: Eurosta solidaginis (assembly GCF_040869045.1). NCBI lineage: Eukaryota > Metazoa > Arthropoda > Insecta > Diptera > Tephritidae > Eurosta > Eurosta solidaginis. The sequence continues at coordinate 177,150,279 of NC_090319.1, read as the reverse complement.
TATCGCCATAAACGTGGACCAGGGGTGACTCTAGGGTGTGTTTGTACGATATGGGTATCAAATTAAAGGTATTAATGTGGGTTTTAAAAGGGAGTGGCCCTTAGTTGTATATGTGAAGGCGTTTTCGCGATATCGACCAAAATGTGGACCAGGGTGATCCAGAACATCATCTGTCGGGTACCGCTAATTTATTTATATATGTAATACCATGAACAGTATTCCTTCCAAGATTCCAAGGGCTTTTGATTTCGCCCTGCAAAACTTTTTCATTTTCTTCTACTTAATATGGTAGGTGTCACACCCATTTTACCAAGTTTTTTTCTAAAGTTATATTTTACGTCAATAGACCAATACAATTACCATGTTTCATCCCTTTTTTCGTATTTGGTAAATAATTATGGCATTTTTTTTATTTTTCGTAATTTTCGATATCGAAAAAGTGGGCGTGGTCATAGTCGGATTTCGGCCATTTTTTACACCAATACAAAGTGAGTTCAGATAAGTACGTCAACTGAGTTTAGTAAAGATATATCGATTTTTGCTCAAGTTATCGTGTTAACGGCCGAGCGGAAGGACAGACGGTCGACTGTGTATAAAAACCGGGCGTGGCTTCAACCGATTTCGCCCTTTTTCACAGAAAACAGTTATCGTCCTAGAATCTAAGCCTCTACCAAAGTTCACAAGGATTGGTAAATTTTTGTTCGACTTATGGCATTAAAAGTATCCTAGACAAATTAAATGAAAAAGGGCGGAGCTACGCCCATTTTGAAATTTTCTTTTATTTTTGTATTTTGTTGCACCATATCATTACTGGAGTTGAATGTTGACATAATTTACTTATATACTGTAAAGATATTAACTTTTCTTTTAAAATTTGAATTTGAAAAAAAAAAAAATTTAAAAAGTGGGCGTGGTCGTTCTCCGATTTTGCTAATTTTTATTAAACAGACATATAGTAATAAGTGTAACGTTCCTGCGAAATTTCATCATGATATCTTCAACGACTGCCAAATTACAGCTTGCAAAACTTCTAAATTACGTTCTTTTAAAAGTGGGCGGTGCCACGCCAATTGTCCAAAATTTTACTAGTTTTCTATTCTGCGTAATAAGTTCAACTCACCTACCAAGTTTCATCGCTTTATCCGTATTTGGTAAGGAATTATCGCACTTTTCCGATTTTTCGAAATTTTCGATATCGAAAAAGTGGGCGTGGTTATTGTCCGATATCGTTCATTTTAAACAGCGATCTGAGATGAGTGCCCAGGAACCTACATACCAAATTTCATCAAGATACCTCAAAATTTACTCAAGTTATCGTGTTAACGGACAGACGGACGGACGGACGGACATGGCTCAATCGAATTTTTTTTCGATACTGATGATTTTGATATATGGAAGTCTATATCTATCTCGATTCCTTTATACCTGTAAAACCAACCGTTATCCAATCAAAGTTAATATACTCTGTGAGCTCTGCTCAACTGAGTATAAAAACAGTATGCATACAATTGAATTCCGCATTTCGCGAATTTAAATCATTTAAGGAAAGTCCCGTTGTCCGTGCTTGACTCTATTAAAAAAACAAAACACCGCCACCAATTTAAATTCCCCTTTTTTTACTTTTCTGTGGCATGAAGAGTTTTTCCATCTTCGAACTTTGCGAACGTTCACTGATCCTACAAATAATTTATTCGGTTTTTTTTGGTGAAAACCCAAAAGTTTGCGTTTGCTTAAAATGCCTCTCAGTCCCCCAAAAAATTCTGAAACCGGGACAAAAAGATGGCCCAAAAGAAGAAACGGGCAAGGAAAGGGCAACATCCTCCCGCCCAAAATCCAAATAAGTTGACCCATCCGCGCAAAATTTCTTCGCGGAAAGTGACAGTCTCATGAGATACTGTGCAAAATTTAACGAGGCACCGATTCAAGATCACACTGAATCGTGTCTCACGATAAAGGACAAATCACTAGATGATTATTGGGAATGGCTTCAATCTGTTTACGATCTGGTATTTTCTAAATCAGACGAAAGTTTCCCTGATGGCTTCAAGAGCTTAGTACAAGGCAAACAATGCACATACCTCAATACGTTTGAAATGACCAAAGCAAAGATTGCCGATCAACTTTCGTTGATCAAAATGATGGCAACGCCGAGTCCACGACTGCGCGTGGAACAACGCTCGGCTGAGGCAAATATTTACCTCTAAGTCCCAGCATGCGACACGGAGACCTTTTATTGTGGCTATGAAGAATGACCCGCTTTTCGTGATATTAAACACCCAAGGCTCTCCCGTGCTCAGAAATTGTACCATCTCCGGTACAAAACGCAAGGCAAAGCCGGCTCCATCGTTAAGCAATATCCTTTGAGCGGTGATAATTTTGACCTTGCCTGGGAAGCTTTACGGTCACGATACGAAAACAAACGCATCCTGCTTGACAAACAGATAAAGTTCTTACTGACTCTTGCCACTATTCCATCCGAAAACAGTGAGCAACTTCAGAGATTGCAAAATACAATCAACAACTGCCTATCAGTCCTTCACTCTCAAGGAGTTACGACAAAGAGTTGGGATCCGATTCTGGTGTACATTTGTTCATCAAAACTCCCCGAAACAACCCTGTCACAATCAATCTCTATCTTCTCGAAGATATCTACACTCATGGTCAGAAATTAACGTCTATCTCACCTCGAGATATGAAGTCGTTGCAAGAGTCAATAGGCTTCAACCAAGCAAACAAAAACCAGTCGCTCATCAAAATTCTGCGCAAAACAGTTCCTTCAACAGGACGCCAATCCTTGTGGCAGAATCTAAAAAGGAAACTTGCTAATGTTGCAACTCCCCTCACCTTATTAGATTCTGTCCACAATTCAAGCGAATGTCTGTGCAAAACCGGACACAATTCGTAAAGCAAGCTAAGCTGTGTAGAACCTGCCTTAGCAGCACTTATATCATCAACGAGTGCACGAGCAAGTGTTCATGTTCGTCATATCATCAACGGCATCACAAGCTGTTGCGTGCGAACCCACAAGCTCCACGTTCCACCCCGCCAAAGAATGCACCAAACGTGCAGCACAAAACTGCTGACTCGACATCTCCCGTTCGACAAACGCGGAATAGCTACGATTCTAGCGAGCTACCGTGTTGTTCAAAACACGCACCGGTTCAGTCATTGCATGCAGCCAATGATAAACAAATTCTCCTTCCTACTGCCATGGGCGCAGTCGAACACGAAGGCGAAAGTACAAAAACGGTTGAAACTTCCATTCGAACATTCAAAGTTCAAAATCTCTGGCATGGATGGACAAGTCGTATAAAAGTCATCCAAACTTTGTCCTTTGACACTGGTTGCATCCAAGGCCATGAAAAGGATAAAGGCTCATGCCATTGTGTTCAAACTCCTTGACCTCGCTGATTCCAGTTGCCACATACTAGGCCATACTGACATGGTCAATGGCAGCGACATACTTCCACAAATTCTGCTGGAAGGTATAAAAAAGTGTGCGGTAGCATACTTGCGCAACAAACCATTTTTGTCATTCTCGACACAAGTCCAAATGTCAAACGAGACACTCAGCTCTCAACTGAGAAAATTTTTGGAAGAGGAGGAAATTCCACAACCTCCAGAGATATCCCCCGAGGATCAAGGGTGTGAGCAGATATATGCAACAACAACGAGACGTGTACCAAACGGTCAATACATGTGCGACTTCCAATCAGGGAAGAGTTTCCTGAAAAACTCTCTCTCGGAAAATCCCGCCCAGCTGCGCTACAGCAGTTTTTCAGTATGGATCGAACTCTTCAGAAAAAGGGGGAGTTAGGTACAATGTACAACAATGTGTTGCAAGAATATCTCGACCTTGATCACATGGAATCTACCGACCTATGCGAAATAACTTCGAATGGCAAGGTCTCTCTTGCCACATCTGAAAATCTGGGTCAGGAAAATCCCTGAATAACATTTTGTATTCTGGTCCAACTCTCCAACTAGATCTCATGTTACTAATTATACAATGGCGTATGTATAAGTATGTGTTCAATGGAGACATCGAAAAAATATAACGTTGTGAAGACCCCAAAAATGCAGGCGTTTTAGGACTCCACAAATATTTAATAAACTTGAATTTCTGTATACTTTAAGATTATACACGTTTTTTTCTGAATTGAACCTTTGAATTGTATATTTTAATTTTATACTTATAACATGAAGTACAAACATATTAATTTAAACTATGTCTTTTTATACATATATATACTATACATTTTATAAAATATAAGTTCTATATAGTATACACCTAGTATAAATTACTTGAAGTTTAGGCGAATACTTTTGGCACAGCCTATAGGAAGTCATGAACATACATATGTACACATAGACAAGGAATGCGAAAGAGCAGAACAAGAACATTGTTGTTGTAAAGCCAATAGATTAGTTAATAAGAAAACATTGCTAAGCAGCGGCGGCCGACTACCGAAATCGTATAAAAGGAGCGGCCACCACCAAACAAAAGTTATGCGGCAATTACCCACCGACGTGTGCCGTACGTACGGCCGTTTGTCGTACGAAGCACGTTTGACCGAACTCTCAAGCCCGTAGGAATCATTGTGTGCGTCTGTGTACATGTACATAACATATTTGTGTGTGTATTGTTTACAGATAAGCACTGTTGCCATTGACCATTTTGCATGCATGCTTATGGAAACATCAACTTTTTCCAATTTAATTTTTGATGTTGTAAAAGGCCGGAATTAATATTAAATAAATATAAATAGATTACATATTTATAATCTGCACCTTTACATAATTATTTCGAATTATTTTCAGAATTTGTCAAACTTTAATTAGGTGTTTTTGCATAAAACTGCAAACGGTCAAAAATTAACGCACAAAAGTTTACTAGGCAACTCTGTCTAGTGAGAGAGCGATCAGCTGACACTTTCATACGGAAAAAATCAAAATTGTGTTGATTTCTACGTTCCGGGCTAGGTACGTACGGGCGTTGCACGTCGGTGAGTTTTCGTTTACATTGCACACTCATAAGATAGGTCGTGTCAGCTGACACGTTTTTTCTACGTACGTTCGTGAGTAACCACGGCTTTAGTTAGGGGCTGACAGCCAAAGAGTAGGTATATAGTAGGACGCGTGGCGACCACTACGGAGCAACTGGTATTGACCACTCAGGTTGCTTAGGTTACGTATATTACCAGGCAAGAAAGTATAGGTATATAGTGGGACGCGTAGCGATCACTACGGAACAACCACTCAGGTTGTTTAAATTACGTATTTTACGAGTAAGAAAATTATAGGCATATAGTGCGACGCGTAGCGACCACTACGGAGCAACTGGTAGTGACCACTCAGGTTGCTTAAGTTACGTATACTACCAGGCAGGAAAGTATAGGTATATAGTGGGACGCATAGCGACCACTACGGAACAACTGGCATTGACCACTCAAGTTGTTTAAATTACGTATTCTACTAGTCGGGAAATTATAGGCATATAGTGGGACGCGTAGCAACCACTACGGAACAACTGGCATTGACCAATCAGGTTGCTTAAATTACATATTCTACGAGTCAGGAAATTATAGGCATATAGTGGGACGCGTAGCGACCACTACGGAACAACCACTCAGGTTGTTTAAATTACGTATTTTACGAGTCAGAAAATTATAGGCATATAGTGCGACGCGTAGCGACCACTACGGAGCAACTGGTAGTGACCACTCAGGTTGCTTAAGATACGTATATTACCAGGCAGGAAAGTATAGGTATATAGTGAGACGCATAGCGACCACTACGGAACAACTGGCAGTGACCACTCAAGTTGTTTAAATTACGTATTCTACTAGTCAGGAAATTATAGGCATATAGTGGGACGCGTAGCAACCACTACGGAACAACTGGCATTGACCACTCAGGTTGCTTAAATTACGTATTCTACGAGTCAGGAAATTATAGGCATATAGTGGGACGCGTAGCGACCACTACGGAACAACTGGCAGTGACCACTCAGGTTGTTTAAATTACGTATTCTACGAGTCAGGAAATTATAGGCATATAATGGGATGCGTAGCGACCACTACGGAACAACTGCCAGTGACCACTCAGGTTGTTTAAATTACGTATTTTACGAGTCATGAAATTATAGGCATATAGTGGGATGCGTAGCGACCACTACGAAACAACCATACCATAATAAGAACCGAATAAATAAATTGGATATTTTAATTTAACATAGAGGAATTCTTTTTCTATGTAAGAGAATCCATCGACCGAGTTATAACCCTGGCTATAGACCCGGACGACCGGGGTTCGTTACAAATAGCGCCCGAGCGGGGACACTTATAAGGTAAAAGAAAACGACAGGAACACAAAAATCAACAGAGAGGGAAGGTGGAAAACAAATTGCAGACGGACCATCAGCTGGAACACAGAACAAACCAATCATGGTAAAGGTAAGGTGGATCTACTACCTCAATAAGGAGGTCCTGGTAACATACGCAAGTGAATTTGGCTTCGGGAGCACGGGAACTGTCGAAGAACTGAGGAAGGAGTTCGTCAATTTCGTTAATCAAAACCCATCGTACGAGAGTCGCTTCGCAGAGTTGGAAGCAAAGCACACGAAACAGGCGGGTACGCTAGAGCCCACCAACCAACAAGGTGGCAGTGTAAGTCCAGGACGATCAACGACGTCCACCAACCTCAACGAGGCCCAGGCAGGACTAAATACAATGGAACCAAGCATCTCACTGATGCCACAGGCTTGTATAATCGATCGGATTAGGAATTGGGGCGTGAAGTATGATGGTAGAGGAGATCCACTGGCATTCTTCGAGAGAGTCGAGGAGCTGGCAGAGGGGTACGAAGTAGACCAAAACCTACTACCACGAGCGTTACCCGAACTGCTTAAAGATCGAGCGTTAATATGGCTCAGACACAACAATCGGCATTGGGCACAATGGCGGATGTTCAAGCAGGATTTTCTCCGTTTCTGCTTGAGTGGTCTATACTTCGAGAGGCAACGTCTTCAGCGACCAAAAGAAACTTTCAACGATTACGTCTTGGAACGGCAGAGCTTGATGCGGTACGCCAATCTAACAGAGGAAAAGAAATTGGACCGCATTTATCGTAATAGTCGTAGTGAGTATCAACTTTATGCCAAACGTAACGAGTCCATTACGCTCGACGAGCTGGTAAGTCTTGTCGAAGATCTAGAGAATATAATTACAGAGAGAGAACAACAGCGGCCAGTAGTGTGGCCAAACCCACCGCTTCGCACAGAGGGCGCTACCCCCACACTCAAAGGTATACACCTGTACACACAGAGGCAACGAGAAGAGACGTCCACTTGCGACAACTCCAAGAAACTGAACCACCAGAAACTCAAAAGCGTGTCATAGATCCCTTGAATGCATGTAGGCGATGCGGCGAAACGGGTCATTTCGCATACGAATGTCGCAACGAGCAACAACAATTCTGCTGGGAATGAGGTCGATGTGATGTACTGACGCGAAATTGCTGTCGCACATCGATGGGAAACGACCAGAGACCATACCAGAACCGAGGGGTAGGGTCTCAAGTAGTGCAACCTCGGTAAGTTTAAACATTCTGAAACAGGCAGAACGGCGAGTTTTGGCAGAGGCAACAGTAAACGGCGAAGGTGTGATGGCAACAATAGACACGGGAGCAACTTGAAGCTTCATGAGCGAGGCTTGGGCAAAGAACATACGTACAAGTAATGCGAAACAGGTGCAAAGACATGTGGTAATGGGGGATGGCAGACCAAGGACGGTAATGCAAGCAATAGATGTAGAGGTGAGAATTGGTGATAAGACACACAGAAGTGAGGTACTTGTGCTCCCTGGGCTAGTTGACGACGTTATCATTGGAACCGATATACTGGCCAATGCTAATATGGCATTAAGCTGCGGAGACCACTCCCTGACACTACAGGAAAAAGCGGTGGCGCGAGAAGTGATTACGTTCACATCAATAATAGAGGGCAATAACAGTCGTAACGAACCAAGCAACAACGAAGGAATTGTAAGTTTAGAACATACATCAGGTAAAGATACCAAAAGGATTAAAACTTTCTTAGACGAGGAGCTGCGTCGATTCGAGAACATGAGTGGGACATCGAATATCGCCACACACAAGATAGTAATGCGGAATGACCGCCCCATTAAGCAAAGGTACTTCCCACGTAACCCTAAAATGCAAGAGGCAATCAATAAAGAGGTCGACGAACTATTAGAAAAGAAATGCATAGAGCCATCGCGGAGTCCCCACAGCGCCCCGATAGTACTGGTAAAGAAGAAAAATGGAAGTTGGAGATTATGTGTCGACTACCGACAGCTGAACGCATGGTCAATACCCGACGCATATCCTCTCCCACGCATACAGCACATACTGGACCGATTGCGAAGTGCAAAGTTCATAAGCAGTCTAGACTTGAAGAACGGCTACTGGCAAATCCCAATGGAAGAAGCGAGTAAGCAGTACACAGAATTCATCGTACCAGGGCGAGGCTTATTTCAGTGGAGAGTAATGCCTTTCGGCCTACACTCGGCACCAGCGAAATACCAAAGAGCGTTAGATCACGTTATCGGCCCAGAACTCGAGCCACATGCATTCGCCTATTTGGACGACATCATTGTCACAAGCACAACGCTAGAAGATCACATCAGACACCTTACCGAAATGTTTGACCGACTAAGAGAAGCCAACCTCAGAATAAATCCAGAAAAATGCGAGTTTTTCAGAAAACGGCTGAAATATCTTGGGAATGTGGTAAACGATGAAGGTATCCACACTGACCCCGACAAAATTTCAGCAATTAGAGAACTTAAGACGCCCACGAATATAAGAGAATTATACGAATATAAGATTTTTAGGCATTGCATCCTGATACCGACGGTTCGTGTCAGGATTTTCACGCATAGCACACCCCCTCACCCCGATGTTAAGGAAAGGTAACAGATGGAAGTGTTCTGAACAACAACAGGAGGCGTTCGAGAACTTAAAGTGTTCACTTAAACAATCATACGAGCGACTAATCGATATTATTGGCCTGGGATGCACCGAGATATAAAAAGGTACGTACAGCAATGCCCAAACTGCCAAATATATAAACCCAATCAACAAAAAACCGCTGGTAAGATGCTGACGCAGATAGCGGAGGAACCTTGGGCTACAGTATGCGCCGATTTTGTAGGACCACTACCAAGATCAAAACACGGAAATACCATGGTACTCGTATTTCAAGACCGATTCTCTAAGTGGGTAGAAATTATTCCACTCTGTAAGGCGACGGCGAACAGCTTTAACAAAGCGTTTCGAGAACGGATGTTGTCAAGATTCGGCATACCGAAGGTCATAATCACCGATAACGGAGCACATTTCACGAGTAGACAGATCAAGAAACTCCTACAGAATTGCGGAGTCAAACATCAGCTAACCGCACACTACACGACACAGGAAAACCCAACGGAGAGGGCCAACCGAAATATTAAGAGAATGCTATCACAATTCACAGGCAAAGATCAACGAAATTGGGATGACTTATTACCAGAGATTATGCTAGCACTCAACTCAAGCATAAGCGAAGCAACCGGGTATAGCCCTGCCTTCATAGTACAACGACGAGAACCACGAATGCCGAGTACACTCTACGATGAAAAAACGTTTGGAACAGGTGAGACCGTAACAACACCTAATGAGAGAGCTGAAAAAATGAAGGAGATATTCAAGATGGTACCAAGGAATCAACAGCGCGCATCTACGGAACAGGCGCGGAACTATAATTTACGCCGGAGAAGATGGCATCCAGCGATTGGAGATAAAGTTTTGCTGAAGGAACACAATTTGCCCAAAGCAATAGACAACTAGTAATCGTAAACCAGTAATCGTACAACTAGATAAAACTCACAACGGCAGAAGAAGAACCGCACACGTAAGTGAAATAAAACCATTTTATGAAGACAAGGACCGATCAAGAGACCAAAGCGAGACCCGCCCTGGGCACCCCATTGAACATAACCCACCGACGAGCGGAGAAGCACGAATAAGCACTACGAGGAATGCCGGAAACGGAAGATTTAACGAGCGAAGAAGAAGAAGCACGAATAATTACGCGGAACATAATTAAGCAACCAACTACACGGATGGCGCAGAGTCAAAAATCAAACGAGGAAGAAGAAGAATTATAAGAAGAGGAAGAAGAAAAAGAGCAAAGTTAAGTTTTATCACATACACAAGGGTGTAAGGAGAAGCACAAATTGCAATTTTTATTAATAAGCATACAAACACTTATTTACATATGCACGCACCAACAATGCTAATACAAATTTTTTGTCTAATAAATCCCTTTCTAGTAAAAAAAAAAACTAACAACACGGCAACAGCAACGCGTTACCTCAAAAGGCAACACTACGGATAATCATCCACTCCGTTAATATTATCAGCAGAACAAGAACAACCAAAAAGTTCAAATGCCATACGAACAGAACAATAAGTACACCGCAAGCAATAACGATCGGCAACAATGCCAACACTAGCACCAGGACAATAACAAACAAGAAGGTGAAGATGAAGTACGAACCAACTAACAAATTGGTGACCAGCGACAACAACGAGAAACCGAAGAACACAAACAATGCACTAGGCAGGTACTTCAACGTAGGCAAGCACAGTTGTCACACAAAGGAATCTGAAATTAACTGTACACGATAATAACATTCATTAATAAATCGCGGTAATGGACAGACGATAAGAATTTATGGCAGAGAGCTCAGCCGATGGTAGTAGATATGCGCATTCGGCTGCGCCGCATCAACAGCAAGGATATCGAGGGAAGAAATTCAAGCTACGGTAGTGGTAGTGAGCATAACAGCACCTCGGAATACGGGCACCTTGCCCCGAGCAACGCCACCAACAAAGGGTTAAACGAACCCTCTGTAATCATCCCGTCAGACGAAAGTGACAACGAAGAGACCGGAGCCATAACGAGAGCCACCACACCGATCCTCCGAAGAAGAGCAAGAGCCAAGGAGACGAGGTACGGTAGTGGTGAGGGAGGTCGAAAACACACGGGCAGGCATCGGGTACATTGAATACTCCAAACAGATGGATGTACGCATCCGGCTATATAATGAGGGAGTAACTGAGGAAGACCCTCCCCCACAGAATCTACAAATATGCGGTGTACCAACAGACGAACCAGAGGGTGACACACTAAGCCTATGTGCAGACGAGAGGTGGTTGGAAGGATGGCTAGACGAGGTCACCAACGCCGAAGAAGAACCGGTAAGCCCGGAAACAATCGAAGAGGTGGAAAAGTGGCACTTGGAAGGTCTGAGTCCGGCCGAACCAACACCGCCTATAAGAAACTTTAGCGGAGTCGAACCGGTGCCAAAAGAAGTCGCAAGTGAAATAGCCAAACAAACCATACACCGGCCGGGGAAGCGCCAAACTTTCCAGGTGCACGTAACCGATAAAATCTTCAGGGTGCGGATCAATAAGAGTGGTGCGGTAACGGTCACGCTCCGTGGAATTAATGGGGGGATGTGAAGACCCCAAAAATGCAGGCGTTTTGGGACTCCACAAATATTTAATAAACTTGAATTTCTGTATACTTTAAGCTTATACACGTTTTTTTCTGAATTTTACCTTTGAATTGTATATTTTAATTTTATACTTAGATGAAATACAACCATATTAATTTAAACTATGTCTTTTTATACATATATATACTATACATTTTATAAAATATAAGTTCTACATAGTATACACCTAGTATAAATTACTTGAAGTTTAGGCGAATACTTTTGGCACAGCCTATAAGAAGTCATGAACATATATATGTATACATAGATAATGAATGCGAAAGAGCACAGCAGGAACATTGTTGTTGTAAAGATAATAGATTAGTTAATAAGAAAACATTGCTAAGCAACGGCGGCCGACTACCGAAATCGTATAAAAGGAGCGGCCACCATCAAACAAAAGTTAGTTAGGGGCTGACCAGCCAAAGAGTAGGTATAGAGTGCGACGCGTAGCGACCACTACGGAGCAACTGGTAGTGACCACTCAGGTTGCTTAAGTTACGTATATTACCAGGCAGGAAAGTATAGGTATATAGTGGGATGCATAGCGACCACTACGGAACAACTGGCAGTGACCACTCAAGTTGTTTAAATTACGTATTCTACGAGTCAGGAAATTATAGGCATATAGTGGGACGCGTAGCAACCACTACGGAACAACTGGCATTGACCACTCAAGTTGCTTAAATTACGTATTCTATGAGTCAGGAAATTATAGGCATATAATGGGACGCGTAGCGACCACTACGAAACAACTGGCAGTGACCACTCAGGTTGTTTAAATTACGTATTCTACGAGTCAGGAAATTATAGGCATATAATGGGACGCGTAGCGACCACTACGGAACAACTGCCAGTGACCACTCAGGTTGTTTAAATTACGTATTTTACGAGTCATGAAGTTATAGGCATATAGTGGGACGCGTAGCGACCACTACGAAACAACCATACCATAATAAGAGCCGAATAAATAAATTGGATATTTTAATTTAACACAGAGGAATTCTTTTTCTATGTAAGGGAATCCATCGACCGAGTTATAACCCTGTCTATAGACCCGGACGACCGCGGTTCGTTACAACGTCAGATCCTCATACACGAGGACGACAATGATTTTCAGCGAGTCCTATTTCGCAAATCGGCCAACTTAGCGATTTCAATCTAAAAATGGTTACATTCGGCGTCAATTTTGCCCCATATCTCACTATTCGTACGTTGCATCAGCTATCCGATGACACGAAAGCGACATTCCCCTTGGCTGCAAAAATACTCAAGAACCAGACGTATGTCGACGACATCCTATCAGCATCGTTCAAATGATAAAAGCCTTAAAATCAGCTGGTTTCATACTAAAGAAATTAACGGCTAATCACTCGGCCATATTAGAACAGTTTCCGAAGGAGGATCTTCTGGACTCCAACTTCTTGAAATTGGAGAGCACTTCCAATACCAAAACTCTTGGCATTCGATGGAACGCACTCACGGATAAATTTTCATACACCATTTTGCTGGAACCCACCCAAAATGCGGTCACAAAGCGACACATTTTATCTAATGTTGCAAAACTTTTTGATCCGGCAGGATTGCTGTCGCCAGTTATGAAATAGACCAAGGTGCCTCTCCAAGAAATCTGGCTTGATGGCAGCGATTGGAATGAAAGTGCCAAGCCCGCAACATTATCAAAATGGCAACAGGGCTCAAAAATCTGCCAGCCATCTACCACATCGGTATCTCTCGATGGGTTAATGTCGTTGCAGGGCAGGATACCAAAATCCACGGGTTCTGTGATGCTTCGGAAAAAGCATATTGCGCTGGGATTACCATCCGCACACATGTGGGCAACCAAATAGGATCTTCTCTTTTGGTTGCGAAAGGCAAAGTTGCCCCCATCAAAACTGTAAGCTTATCCCGCTCAGAGTTATATGGTGCAGTCCTACTCACCAAACTGGCTTCAACTGTTCGAAAACAACTCGACTTACAAGCATGCAATACATTATTGTGGTCACATTCTGAAATTGTACTAGCCTGGCTAAAAAAATCTCCATCGACCTGAAAGACTTATGTGGCTAATCATACCTCTCAGATTCGAAAATATCTTCCTAACTGCACCTGGCGCCATGTATCTGGCCTAGACAACCTTGATGATCTTGGCACACGTGGTTGCAAGCCGCATGATTTTATAGGCTCTACCTTTGGTGGCACGGACCACAATGGCTTTCTTGCCACATTTCGGCATGGCCAAAACCGAAAGCAGGTAGCGCTTCTCCACCCGAGAAACGCAAGCTCGAAGCATATCACGCACTCGAGGAAGAGGACGATATTCTTCAACATATCTCCTCATACTCTCGAGCTCTGGGTGTGATTGCATACGTGTTCAGCTTTGCGAACAATGCCTGCAACAAATCCAAATCGGTGGCAACAACACATACATCTGACCCACAAAGAATTGCAGCATGCAAAAACGCGGCTTGTGGCAATGGCAAAATCTCGCCATTTCGGGGCGGAAAAGAGCGCCCTAAAAAATAAAATGTCAATTATCAAAAAGAGTTCCCTTATGCCTCTTAACCCCCTTCTCGATGGAGACGGCCTCCCACGTATAGGTGGCCGATTGGAACATTCCACATTACCATACAACGAGAAGCATCCAGTAATCCTTCCTCCGGATTCAAGGCTATGCCAGTTTTATCTAGAGTTTTTACACCGCCCGCTTCTTCATGCAGAAATACGGTTAATGCTCCAAATGGTGAGGCAAGAGTACTACGTACCAAAACTAAAGCCTCTTATAAAAAAATGCATTTTCCAATGCAAATCGTGCACGCTTTTCAAACAGAAAACGCGCACGCAAATAATGGCAGCGCTACCACCTGAGCCAAATACGGAAGACCTATCCTGGATAAATCGATGGGAAAAACTCAAATCGCTTCATCACCAATTCAGTCGACGCTGGAAAGAGGATTATCTGAAGGACCTTCAGAAGCGCTTAAAATGGCAAACACCACAACGAAGCGCTTCACCAGGCGACCTCGTCATAATCAAAGAAGATTCGCTCTCACCCACCAAGTGGCGTCTAGGAAGAAACGTGAACGTTCGCCTCTGCCCTGACAACCATATTCGGATTATAGAGGTTCGCACCCAAAATGGGCTTATCATGCGCCCCTAAATTAAACTGTGCTTTCTTCCAACGGAGCACGCTTCGCGCACAGCGTTACAACTTGTATACATTTCCCTTGTATAACTAGCTTTTTGTATTAACTTTCCGTTTATCATCCGTTGTATCCAATTAATTCTCGTTTCTCTGTCTGTTCTTATACTTTCAGGACGATACCCATCATGGCATCGAGACCGGCATAACCACTGGCTGCCAGGGCTCAGGGCTATTGTTTAAATTGCCTGATCCTAACGCATACCACAGGGGAGTGCGACTCCCGACGGTCGTGCAAAGTTTGCGGACTGGCTCATCACGTCCCCCTGCACGATGGGCCGAAATCTCGACGTGGACAGCACAAAGCAACAAAAACTTAAAAAAAGGGCGAAACCCAAGAACAAACTAAGCGCCTGTAGGGCTCAAATGGCGCACCCTGCAAAGAAACCCTCGGCAACCCCCAAACCCGAACGGACGGCCAAGCGCATGATCGCGCGCACCCCACAAGGCCTGCACAAGGCGCAATACCAGTCGCGCCTTAGATACAAACATCCGCGCCCTGCGGTAACTGGCAGGGCAGGCAGGATATTTCAGCCGCCTACATGCTTAGTTAGATGGCGCCGTGCGCGTTTCATACGCGCAGCCGTGCGCGGCGAATCGGAAGGCGCCAACACCCACCACTGCCATTGTCATCAACAATATTTACAACGAAGAGTCTCGTACTACTAGCCGGCAACCGCGGACGCGCTACTTTTGGATATTTATGCTTTTATATCGTGTAAAAAGCGAAAGTTAATTGTGTAGAAGATTTGAAATTAATTTATAATTATTAATAAATACCAAATACCTATTATAACGTTTTCAAAAATCAATAGTTTTGAATTCGAAAACAAAACAGGAAAGCCTACCAAATTTTTGTGATTGTTACAGCATAAGTGTGACAAGAAAATAGTTTCATTAAGGTACATTCGATTATTGAATACAAAAACAAAGACATGTGTAAAACGCTGAAAACGTGAAAAGTTGCTTTAAGCTTTTAGCATTTTTCTTAACCCTAAAATAGTTTTATTTATTTTTTCTAAACTTTTTTTTCCATCTAGCCTTTTTTCTGAAAAATTTCTGGCAACACTGCTTATTACATCGTTTCATTAGAAAGCGTTTTAACGTGGCAGATCCCAACCCCAACCCCAACTTCACAATCCAAGAACGGAATATACGCTCATACGATATAATTTTTGGCCTGTGGGATCTTTTTTCGGTACTTTTATCAGAGATAGATTTGGTTGTTGGAAAAACAAGGTACTATAAAATAATTTTAAAATAAATATAATTGGTAAAGAGGAATAGAAGGTGCCCTTTATCAGTCAAAAAAAAAAAAAAAACCACCGCGGTATAGCTAAATGGTTAGCTCAGCGTGCCTAAAGCGTACTGATGTTGAAGGCTTAGCGCCCTTCGAAATGGATTTATCTGCGCAGCTATGGCGGGTTTTCTGAAAAATTTTCTACATACTATTCCAAAAACAAAATACAATTTTTCAGTTATCAATTGTATTTGTTTTATCGGCCTATTGATAAATGATTCAAGGTTCATTTCGAGCTCAAGGCCAGAACAATAATTTTTTTCATTGATAATTATTGTTCTTTTATTTTTCTATAACACTGGTTTACAGACAAAACGCACCAAAAACCACCCCCTGACTCCGAAAATCAAGGTTATTTTTAACTGTATGGTAACGTTTTTGAGATATTTACGAATTACCGTTATTTCACAAAAAAAAAAAAAAATTAGTCCCCTTAATCATATATATCTCTAGAATTAATTGACCAATTCCAAAACGGTTTGAAGTTTTTAAAAGGTAATAGAATTTTCTATAAACTGTGCATACAACACTTTTTGCGGGGCGCTGCAAAAATATAAAAAAATGTGTATTTTGCGAGGAAGGATCTCGAAAACTTTTTTATTTTTTTGCAGATTTTTAATTTTTTCTCTAAACTCTGTTTTATTATAAAAAAAAACAAGCTTTCATTCAACAAAATCGATAGACTAATACAAAAGTTATAAGCATTCAAGTAAATATTCCCATTTGATACTTAAGTACCCTACTGGTACATATATGTATGTATGTAGTATTCGTATATAAGTTATTTAGTTTTTGCAGATTTTTTTGATTTCTCTCTAAGCTATGTTTTATTAATAAAAAAATAAGCTTTATTTCAACAAAATATATCCATTTAATACTTAAGTACCCTACTGGTACATATTAATATTCGCTAACTCACTGATATACAAATACTAACTACCAGCAGGGTACTTAAGTATTAAATGGATATATTTACTTGAATGCTTATAACTTTTGTATTGGTCCATCGATTTTGTTGAATGAACGTTTATTTGTTTTGTGATAAAACAGAGCTTAGAGAAAAGACAAAAAAATCTGCAAAAACTAACTAATTGATATACGAATACTAACCTATATGTACCAGTAGGGTACTTAAGTATTAAATGGGAATATTTGCATGAATGCGTATAACTTTTGTATTATTCCATCGATTTTGTTGAATGAAAGCTTATTTTTTTTGCACTAAAACAGAGCTTAGAGGGGAAAGAAAAAATCCTCAAAAAAATAAAAGGTTTTCGAGATCCTTCCTCGCAGAATACAAATTTTTTTATATTTTTACAAAAAAATTTAAAAAATCCGTAATTATTGTTCGTTATCTTTGAATCTGCAGGGCCCCGCAAAAAGTGTTGTATGCACAGTTTATAGCAAATTCTATTACCTTTTAAAAACTTCAAACCGTTTTGGAATTGGTCAATTCGTTCTAGAGATATATATGATTAAGAGGACAAATTTTTTTTTTTTTTTTTTTTTTGAAATAACGGTAATTCGTAAATATCTCAAAAACGTTACCATAGAGTTAAAAAATAACCTTGATTTTCGGAGTCAGGGGGTGATTTTTGGTGCGTTTTGTCTGTAAACCAGTGTTATAGAAAAATAAAAGAACAATAATTATTATATATAATTTTATTACCTTTTGAACACTTCAAAACCGTTTTGGAATTGGTCAATTCGTTCTAGAGATATATATGATTAAGAGGACTCAATTTTTTTTTTTTTGAAATAACGGTAGCTCGTAAATATCTCAAAAACGTTACCATAGAGTTAAAAATAGCCTTGATTTTCGGAATCAGGGGGTGATTTTACATAGGTATTTCACAATGGCGTCTCTGGTGCAGAAAAAAAGTTGGAATTTATGATCCAGAGTAATTGAAAAATTGTATTTTTTTTTGAAATAGTAAGAAGAAAATTTTTCAGACAACCTGCCATAGCTTACGCAGATATATCCATTTCGAAGGGTGCTAAGCCTTCATCATCAGTACGCTTTAGTCACGCTGCGCTAACCATTTATCTATACAGCTTTAGTTTGTTTGACCGATAAATTGCTACTTCAGTTCCTCCTTACCAACTATATTTAATCAGCGTTGCGCCATCTGTTGCAAATCACTGATAATGCTGAATTTGTTTATTGCCAATTATTTTGTTTGATATTCCCAAGTTCTCTTGGTTTATTAACAATTGTTTTTGTTTTATCGGCCTATTGATAAATGATTCAAGGTTCGATTGGAGCTCAAGGCCAGAACAATAATTTTTTCTAATGATAATTGTTGTTCTTTTATTTTTCTATAATTGAAAAATTGTATTTTGTTTTTGAAATAGTAAGTAGAAAATTTTTCAGAGAACCTGCCATAGCTTGCGCAGATAGATCCACTTCGAAGGATGATAAACCTTCATCATCAGTACGCTTTAGGCACGCTGCGCTAACCATTTAGCTATAAAGCGGTGGTTTGTTTGACTGATAAATTGCTACTTCTATTCCTCCTTTCCAACTATATTTAGTCAGCGTTGCGCCATCTGTTGCAAATCACTGATAATGCTGGATTTGTTTATTGTCAATTACTTTGTTAGACATTCCCAAGTGACCTTGGTTTATGAAAAATTGTTTTTGTTTTATCGGCCTATTTTGGTAAATGATTGAAGGTTCTATTCGAGCTCAAGGCCAGAACAATAATTCTTTTCTGGACTATTTCAGGATACTTTTAGGGACCCTTCCGGGATCATTTCTGGATGACCAAAGCAAAGATTGCCGATCATCTTTCGTTGATCAAAATGATGGCAGCACCGAATCCACCAATCCGCGTGGAACAACCCTCGGCTGAGGCAAATATTTACCTCAAAGTCCCAGCATGCGACACGGAGACCTTTTATGGTGGCTATGAAGAATGGCCCGCTTTTCGAGATATGCTCACAGCAGTGTACATTAACCACCCAAAGCTCTATCGTGCTCACAAATTATACCATCTCCGGTACAAAACGCAAGGCAAAGCTGGCTCAATCGTCAAACAATATCCGTTGAGCGATGATAACTTTAGCCTTGCCTGGGAAGCTTTACTGTCACGATACGAAAACAAGCTTATCCTGATTGACAACCAGATCAAATCCTTATTGACTCTGGCCACTATTCCATCCGAAAGCAACGACATTGAAAACTTCAGAGATTGCAAAATACAATTAACAACTGCCTATAAGTCCTTCGCTCCCAAGGAGTTACGACTGACAGTTCGGATCCGATTCTGGTGTACATTTGTTAATCAAAACTCCCCGAAACAACCCTGTCACTTTGGAAACAATTTCTCTCTTCGCGAGGAGATTTACCCCATGATCACAAATGAACGACTTTCTCTCCTCGAGGTATGAAGTCGTTGAAATGGTCAATAGGCTTCAACGAAGCTAGATAATTTTAGCCCTTTTTTGCACTGCACTGCACTTTCACTCACCTTGTACTCGCATTTTCCGGGAATTAACAAAAAAATTAAATTATTTAGGAGTGGTATAAAAATTTATTTTAATTTGCAACAACGTTGGCGCGTAAGTACGGACCTATCGTTTGAAGTTTTACAAATTGTGATTTATGTTTATATATGAATGTATATGTGTGTTGTGACAATTTACGTGTGTGAATGTGTTAGTGTTGGGGTGTGGTGTGTAAAGTGGGCGGCAGGATTGCACCTGCCAGTGTGCCGGTGTTGGAGGTGGCCACGTTCGCTTAGCCATCCCGGCCCTCCTAGGCGGGTGATCAGCCTAGCAATGGTTCTAGCTGCTGCAGGGTTGCCACGACGTTACTTAGCCCGGTTGGGCAGTGGTTGCGCTGCGTGGTTGATGGTCGATTATTTGATGCGCTACTTGAGGGCGATAGCGGGCCCTCGATGGGTCCACTGCCTTGGTCGCTGGTTCTGCTGCAATGGGGACGTGGTGCTTGTGGATGATGATGATGGCGTGGCCGCTGATGCACGTTTTTGCGTGGAGATGGCGCGACGGGGACGCTGCGCCTTGATGTCCGGTGGAGCAAGGTATGGTGTGGCCTGTCACACAATTGGCATAATGTGGTGGAGGTGCACTCCGTCCGTGCATGCCACAATGCCAAGATATTTAGGCAATGGGCGTGCGCTTGTGCCACCTGCTGCCATTGAAGCGATTGCATGCCACGAAATATTGCGCATAGGCGCAGCGCATGCGGACGGCGGCAGAGTGGGCAACGCACTCCATTTGCCACTACCGCATTCATTTGTGGCATTTGCGGAGTGGCAACTATTTTAGGGCTCTTCTATGCAGGACGATGACTTTGGTCCGTGGACACGTTGCTCGGGATGCAGTGATGTGCGGCGCTGCTGCTGGTGTTGCGCGTGCTCGGGGCACTGTAATCGCAGAGCAGATGATGGGTATTGGGGCGACTTCATCCAGTTCCATGTCCATGATACTCTGTACGGAGAAAGAGTTGAATTTATTGTCTCATAAGGGCATATTGAGTGCTTGATAGAAGCAACTTTATGGACATATGTAAATATGTAAATATAAGTATTTTCTTTAGCGGGTTTTCGATTTGTTTTTAAGGCATATTTGTTTAGATCGGTTAATTTGGTTAGGTTAGATTTATTTTTATGATATTAGATATTCATGTGATCAATATTATCGGTATTAGGGTCGATAGGTAAAAAGCAAAGCTTTAAGAGCGGTCGAGTGAGTGTACCGTTTTGCGTACGCAAGTCAACTACTCGGATGTGACCATCGGAGCCATAATGTACCTTTTCAATGCGACCTAGCCGCCATTCGGTTGGAGGGCGACATTCGTCATGAATTAGGACACATTCTACAATTTTTGGAGCTTCTTGTGTATTTTGCCATCGATATCGTTTAAGAAGGTCTTTTAGATATTCCTTTTTGCACAGGCGACTGATTTCGTCATGGATAATTTTAATTCGTTCCCATCGATTTATGAGGGATAGTGAGTCCACATTTTCTTCAGGTATAGCCAGAAGTGAAGCTCCTCTTAGAAAATGCCCAGGAGTAGGGGCTATAAAATCGGAGGGGTCTTGCGAGAGCGCCGAGGGTGGCAGTGAATTTAGAACGACTTCGACTCGTATTAACGGAGTCGTAAACTCTTCAAATGTAAATTTATTATTGCCAGCGGTTTTCTTACTGCTGACTCCCATAGTCCGCCCATGTGTGGTGCACTGGGGGGAATAAATTGCCAATTAATGCCATGGGGTGCGTATTTTTTAATGATTTCCGGCGAGGCTTTCTGAGCTAATTGGGTCAACTCCTTTTCTGTGGCTTTTTTTGCACCGATAAAGGTTTTTCCATTGTCGCTCATGATTTTGATGGAAATGCTCGCCGTCCGACAAAGCGTGCAAATGCCGCGAGAAAAGCTGAAGTGATAAGATCAGAACATAACCCTAAGTGCACTGCTTTTGTCGTAAAACATACAAAGACGGCCTTGTAGCCCCTAATTATGGTAGATGATCTTAGCATCGGGGCCTTTAGATGGAAAGGTCCGGCAAAATCAACACCCGTGATAGTGAAGGGCAGAGAGATATTGCAGCGCTCAGGTGAAGTAACAGTGGGCTCTTTTAGTCAATCGGCTTAGATGTCGTCAACAATGCCTTTTCACTGTTGTAATATCGATTTTGTGTGAATTGGAATTAAGGATATATTTGCCCGCTGCACATCTTGATGCGTTAGAGCATAACTTGAGGTATTTGGGATTCCTCTTACTTTATTCTTTAAGCGTTTTACAAATTGAAACATATACGCTATTACCATTAATGTCGGGGGAACGACGAAAATCGCTCAAGGATGTCGATTTCCTCCAGAGTCGCATGGAAGCCTTCGATTCTTCGACTTTCGGGCGCTGTAATATTAGGTGCAGGGGACTTTGGCCATGATTCTGGTGATTCTATTAGCCACTGGGGGCCATTCCACCAAACTGTTGTGGTTGTTAGGTGTAGTGGTATATCAACATTCAAGTTGATATTTAAAAAATCTTTTATTTTGATTTTGTTTTTAAAAATTTATATTTTGTTTATTTTTGAGTTTAGATATTTTCTAACTAATTAGAATTTTCTTTTTTTGAAGTTATTCAAAATTTTAAGTTAACACGAAAACTCAATTAAAATTATTTTAAAAATTAAAGTAAAGAGTACAAAGTAGTTAACACTATATTTACTCCCCCTCCAAGAAAATTTGAAACAAACAAATTATTAATTAATATTAAATGTAACCTTTTTTTGTTTTTTGTTGTTTAATGTATTTGTATTTAAATTAGTGTTAATAAGTATGTTTGCTGGTTTAAGTAAATCAATTGAAATATTTTTAATAGTATTATTGTATTGAATTGTAAATGTTTTATGTTTCTTAGATATAACTTTAAAAGGTCCTTCATAAGGTGATTCTAAATTAGATTTACGAAGAACTTTAACAAAAACATACTCACAATTTTCTAATTGTTTAGGAACGAAAACATTTTCTTTGTTATGATGAAAACTTTAGAACGAACAAGTGAAAAATATTCTCTTATTTTATGAAGAGCGTCATTAGAAAAATCATTTTCTTTATTATTATTTGAAATAACTAATTCACCAGGTATTCTAAGTGTTTGGCCATAAACAAGTTCAGCAGATGAACATTTTAAATCTTCTTTAATAGAAGTTCGTAAACCAAGTAGAATGAATGGTAAAATGTCAGACCAATGAACCGAGTCGTTTGATGCTATAATTGCTGCTTTTAAAGTTCGATGAAATCTCTCTATCATGCCATTTGCTTGGGGATGGTAAGGAGATGTATGAATTTTATGAGAACCTAAAAGTTTAGTTAATTCTGTAAAAAATTTTGAGGTGAATTGTGAACCTTGATCTACTGTAATATTTAATGGTATACCAAATCGTGGTATATAATTTTGAATAAAAGTTTTTACTATAGTATTTGTTGAAATATCTTTAAGCGGATAAGCTTCAGGCCAACGTGAAAATCTGTCAATAATTGTTAAAATATAACAATTTCCATTTGAAACTGGAAGAGGTCCAACAATATCCATATGAATATGTTCAAAACGGCCTGATGGTATTTGAATTTTTTGGATAGGAGATTTAGTATGTCTTGAAATTTTGGATTTTTGACAATTGATGCAAGATGAAGTCCAATCGTTAATCTCTTTACGCATGTTAGGCCAATAATATTTATTTTGAATTAATTTTCTAGTTGTTCTTATACTTGGATGAGATAATGAGTGAATTTTGTCAAATATAATTCTTCTCATAGAATGTGGAACATAAGGTCGAAAAGGTTGTAGAGAAACATCACACCATATGTTTAAATTAATAATTGGAATATGAATTTCTTTTAAATTATTTTTAAAATTTGGATCAGAAATGGTTTTTTGTAAAAATGTATCAGTTTGCTGTTCTTTATATAAAGTTTCTAAATTTATATCTTGAGTAGAAATTGCATTTATTTCTGGAATACGGGAAAGTGTGTCGGCAACTATGTTGTCTTTTCCGCGTATATATTGAATATCATTTGTAAATTGAGCAATATATTCAAGATGACGTAGTTGACGAGGAGATCTATCTACTTTAGAATTTAGAACATGAATTAAAGGTTTATGATCAGTATAAATTGTAAAAGTTCTACCTTCAAGAAAATGTTTAAAATGTTTAATTGAATTATAAATTGCCAAAAGTTCACGATCAAATGTTGAATATTTAGTTTCTGTTGTAGTTAATTTTCTTGAAAAATAAGCTAAGGGTTCTAGTATATTATTGCTAGTTTGTTGAAGAACTGCTCCAATAGCAACATTTGATGCATCTACTGCTAATGATAAAGTACCATTTTTGTCGAAATGTGTAAGTAAAGTATTTTTAGCAAAAAGTTTTTTAACATTTTCGAAAGCTGTTGTGGTTTCATTTGTCCAATTTAATTGTTTGAGTTTGTTTTTAATTGCATGTGTTAACATTTCATGCAGAGGACTAAGTTCTGTTGCTAACATTTTAATATATCTGTGATAGTAATTTATCATACCTAAAAATTTTTGTAATTTATTTATAGAAATTGGTTTTTCAAAATTTGTTATGATTTCAATTCTATCTAAAGATGGTTTAATACCTTCGCCTGAAATTTCGTAACTTAAAAAATTTAATTTATTTACACCGAGAGTACATTTTGAAGGTTTGATATTTAAATTATATTCTTCAAGTCTTTTGAAAACTGATT
Organism: Eurosta solidaginis; assembly: GCF_040869045.1. Classification (NCBI taxonomy): domain Eukaryota; kingdom Metazoa; phylum Arthropoda; class Insecta; order Diptera; family Tephritidae; genus Eurosta; species Eurosta solidaginis. The sequence continues at coordinate 177,125,933 of NC_090319.1, read as the reverse complement.
TTAAATGATTTATATGTTGATCTTCATTATCACTGGCAATAAGAATGTCATCAATGTATGTAAATACAAAATCGAAATCAGAAAATACTTCATTAATAAAGCGTTGGAAAGTTTGAGCACTGTTTCGTAAACCGAAAGGCATTCTTACGAATTCAAACATTCCAAAAGGGGTAGTTATTGCAGTTTTATGAATGTCTTCTTCTGCCATTGGAATTTGGTGGTAAGCACGCACAAGATCAATTTTGGAAAAAAAATGTTTGTTTTTTAAATCAATTGTTAAATCGTGAATATGTGGTAAAGGATACCGATCTGGTGTAGTAATAAAATTAAGTCTTCGATAGTCTCCGCAAGGTCTCCAATCATTTGGTTCTTTTTTAGGAACGAGATGAAGTGGAGATGCAATAGGAGAATTTGAGGGTCTGCATATACCAGTTTTAACTAAAAATTCAAATTCAGCTTTAGCAATTTTAAGTTTGATTGGATCAAGACGTCTGGGTTTCGAAAATGGTAAAATACCTTTTGTTTCTATCCTGTGAACCGTATGGTGTTTAACTTTTTTAGTATAATCTGGTTCACAGGTAATAAATGGAAATTCATTAAGTAATTTTGAAAACTTATTTTCGACAATAGGAATTTTGAGTGAGAAAATATTAGAAAATCCAGAAGATCCAGTAACTTTAATTTTTGTAGTAGAATCCATTATTTCTTTATTTTTAATATTGACAATAATTCCGAATTTTTCTAAAAAGTTTGCTCCTAAAATTGGTGTATCAATATTCGCAATAATGAATGGAAATTCAAAATCTCTTCTTAAACCTAAATCAATTTTAAGTAGTTTTGTACCGAAAGTTTCAATTGAAGAACCGTTTGCTGCGGTCAAAGTAAGATCCGAATTTCTTTTATAAATTTTAAATTTAGAAAAAGGAATAACTGATACAACTGCACCGGTATCGATAAGAAAATTAAGTTTATTGAATTTATCAAATATGAATAGGCGACGAGTAGGTTTAATAATAGTTCCATTATCCGTCACCGTCATAATGGATCGTTTCAGTTTAAATTTTGTTCGGAATTTGAATTGTGATTTTGATTAAAATTGCATGGGGGTATACATTTAAGAGCGTTATTCTTAAATTTTTTGTGATACCAACAAATATTTGTTTGTGAAGTAAAATTACGATTGTTTGAAAAATTTCTTGATTTTGAAAAATTTCGAGATTTAAATCTATTTCTATCTTTAGATCTTGAACGGATTTGTAATTGATTAATATCATTAGAAATTTTATTTAAATTTTGAAAAATAGCCGTGGTTAATTCAGTTAAATTTTTAACGCATTGTTCTAAAATATTATTATTTATACTTGAGACTACAGGAGATTTGGAAGAATGACGTTTGTTGATTAAATCAAAAAGTTTGTCAGCTAAAATAATTACTTCATCTTTATTTTGATTGTTACTAGAAGTTAAATGGATTTGTATTTCTTGTGGCAATTTACGAATCCATAATTTGAAAAGTAATTCTTGACTTACAATGGAGTCAGTACCTATAAGTGATTTCATAAATCTGAATAATTCAGATGGTGAACGATCACCAAGTTCAGTTTTTGAAAATAATTGTTCTAATCGTTTTTCTTCGCTAAGAGAAAATCTCTCACATATAATTTTTTTGATTGTATCATATTTATTAAAAAGAGGAGGAGGGTTAATAACATCTAAAATTTTAGATATAGTATCTCGTTGAAGAGTAATTAGAACATTTTGAAATTTTAAATTATCATCATTGATATTGTTAATTTCAAATTGTCCTTCAACAAGCAAAAACCAGGCATCAGGAGAATCTTGCCAAAATTGTGGTAATTTAATAGATTTAGTAGAAGGAAAATTTGTAAAGTTATCTTGTGTTGAAGTATTTTGTGTTGTATTAGAGATGTTGCATTGTGTTGTATTAATGTTAGAATTTTGAGTTGTATTGTGAGTCATGATGTTATTTGTATGGTTGATATTTTGATTTTCTGCATTTGTAAATTTACGAGTTCGTATTGGTGAACGTAGAACCATATGAAAAAAAAAAAAATAAAATAAAATGAAAAATTTGAAAATTAGGAAATATTTAAGATTTTTTTGGAAAGGGAGTTAACAATTTAAATAAAATATTTAATTTTATATAAAAAATAAATAAATTTAAATAATTTATATTAAAATTGTTAAAATATAAAAATAATCTTAAAATAAATTTGAAAGTTTAAAAGGTTTAAAATTTTAATTTAAATTATAATTGGAAAATTTGTAATATGATATTAAAATAAAAATTATACTTACATAAAATTAAATTAGTAAAAAAATATTAAAATTAATAAGTATTTGATTGATGATTGTACAGATTTTGAGGGAATAAATGGCGTTTTTTGGACGTGATAACAATTAAATTCATTGCTGTTGCTGTTTATGCAATGGCTTTGTTGTTTTCTTTATAAATCTCATCATTTTAATCGTGATGTCTTATACTTTAAATCCGTTCTTGTGTGTATTTTGCGTAAAATTGTTGTAATAGCTCTTGTTGTAGTGAAGTGGAAAACTTAACCATTGTTTTAAGCGTAGTATGTTGTTTTTTAGAGTTCTTTATTAATTAATGATTCGTAGAAAAATTTTATTTTTATTTATGTTGCATAAAATTTATAGCATGTCTACTAGTAAATTTTTGCTATAAGTACTTTATGTTTTTATTTGATTGTCCGCACTTATTTTTTGTTTTTGTTTCGTAAATAGAATTTACAGCGACTGTTATATGCAATTTGCACAAAATATTGTTTATTAATTGAAGTATATTTAAGTTTCATTTTTTTTATCGATGTGCGATTTACAATTTTGGTACTATGATTTTACTTTTTAATTTTTTTATTGTTTCTTTAAAAGTTTTAACAATTGGTTAAACTATTTTGTTCATCAAATCTGCTAAAATTTGGTTTCCGTTTTCGGGTGTTTCCACACAGTCACATCTATGAATGTCTATGGACTTTCACTTATTTTCACAATAGTAAATGTTTTAGGCACTTTCAAAACGAAATATTTTTAAAGTTAATTATAGCTTCGTATTATAATCACTAAATTCATAATTTTTTGTTGATGCCGAATGTATTTCCAAATTGGATTTTAAGTAAACCAACTGATGGCTGTTCGTTTAGTCTGTTTCGCACAACTATTTAAGTCGTTGTAAAAATGACAGAGTAGTTACTTTAAAATTGCGAAATTTTTTGTTCAAAAAATCATTTATCACAAGCACGAGGTATTATATATACAAGCACGTACAGATATAGTTTCAGATAATAAATGTATTTTAATTAAAAATTAGCGAATGGAAATTTTCGTAATCATTACAGTCATTAATGAAATAAAATATTTGCGCAGGATCGTTGGTAGGATCGCCAATATATCAACATTCAAGTTGATATTTAAAAAATCTTTTATTTTGATTTTGTTTTTAAAAATTTATATTTTGTTTATTTTTGAGTTTAGATATTTTCTAACTAATTAGAATTTTCTTTTTTTGAAGTTATTCAAAATTTTAAGTTAACACGAAAACTCAATTAAAATTATTTTAAAAATTAAAGTAAAGAGTACAAAGTAGTTAACACTATAAGTGGTGAGCCGCCTCTTGTGCCAAGATCCGCAGGTTTATCAGCACTGGTTACATGTCGCGAAGTTGCTGGCCCAACTAGGGCAAGAAGTTGAGCTGTGTGGTTTGACAGGTATGTCTTCCATATATGCGGTGGTTTTTCTAACCAAGCTAAGACAATTTCTGAATCACACCACAAATATAATTTTCAGTTGCTTAGCTTTAAGCTGCTTTGTACGGTTGAGGCTAGTTTGGCGAGCAGAAGTGCTCCGCATAGCTCAAGCCGCGGAAGGCTTACGGTTTTAAGTGGTGCGACCTTGCCCTTTGCAACTAGTAAATGGCTTGTAGTTCCGCAATTATATTGCGTTCGTATATAAATATCTGCGCAGTATGCTTTTTCCGAAGCATCGCAGAAGCCGTGGAGTTCCACATGATGATCGGGTGAGAAGTTCACCCAACGAGGTATTTGTATCTCGGATATAGTATGCAAGTTATTTGCAAATTTGGACCATTTTATCAATCGAAGTGGCTTGACTGCTTCGTCCCAATCTGTTCCATCTAGCCATAATTCTAGTATAAGGATTTTCGCTTGTATCATAATTGGCGCAAGCCATCCTGCGGGGTCGAAAAATTTTGCCACAGATGACAGAATTTGTCTTTTCGTTTTTGCTGATATTGCAGATCTTGACTGAAGCATGTATGAGAATTGATATGATATCGCATTCCATTGTATGCCCAGGGTTTTGGTGGTGCTCTCTTTTTCAAATTTCCAAAAGTTTGTATCTAATAGATGCTCTTTATTTATATTTGCCAGTATTTCTGGATGGTTTGCAGTTATCTTTTTTAACGAGAATCTTGCTGAATCAAGGGCTTTGATTACTTGATGCAATGATTCGCACGCTAGGGGAAAGCTAAGGCTTCCAGACAGGATGCCGTCTACATATGTTTGAGAGCTAAGCACCGGGGCGGCTAGAGGTAGTTGCGCTTTAGTATCTTTTGCTAGTTCATGCAATGTTCGAATGGCTAGAAAGGGGGCACAGTTTACGCCAAATGTCACCGTTTTCAGTTTGTAGTCTCGTATCGGACTACTAGGTGAATTACGAAATATTATACGTTGATAGTCTTGGTCGTCTGTATGTACAAGGATTTACCTGTACATTTTTTCGACGTCGCCATTGAATACGTATTTATACGTACGCCACTGTAATATCAGTAGCATTGAGTCGGGCTGCAAAGTGGGTCCCGTATATAGAACATCATTTAGCGAATTGCCTGAATTCGTGCTTTTAGATGCATTAAATACCACTCTTACTTTTGTTGTAAGTTTTTCAGGTTTAATAACTACATGGTGTGGAAGGTAAAATGATTGATATTTACCGTTCGCAACTTTTTCATAGGAATTTACTACTTCCATATGATCTAATTGTAGGTATTCCTCAAGGACGTTATCATATGAGGTTTTTAGATCGCCTTTCTTAAGTAAGTTTCTCTCCATACTTAAACATTGCTGAAGTGCTGAGGTTCGTGATTTCCCCAAGGCGAGTGTATCTAGATATTGGTGTTTAAATGGTAGTCGAACGACGTACCTCTCGTTACCTGACTTTGTAGTTGTGGATTCATAGAAAGCTTCACAATACTTATCTTCAGGTGTACTAACGGGTATGGGAGTTTTTCCATTTCCCAAAATGTTTTCAATTGTGAGTTAAGATGGTCATTCGAAATATCTTTCATGCGCGTTGTGAATGTGGAGAATTTCTCTTTGACTTGGCCGCTTAAAATCCATCCGAAAATGGTATTTTGGGCTAATAGGGTGTTGGAAATTTTCTCAACACCTTCTAGTATTATTTGGGGGATTAAATCGCTCCCCAATAATATGTCTATTAGATCTGGGGTATGGCAGTTAAGGTCGGCTAGTTTCAAATGCGAAAACTTTTGCCAATACTTGCTACTTATATTATAGCTTGGGAGCATATTAGTAAGTCGCGGTAGAACTATAGCGTGTGCTTTTATTCTTTGATCCGCGTTGTGAGAAACCAGGGTAATGAGGCAGATTTTAGTTGAGTTTTGTACTACTCTTCCGCCCATACCTTAAATTTCGAAATTGGCTGGTGTGGTTTGGCAGATTCAACTGCTTTGAACCTTAGATGTTACGATCCTTGGGCTATAAGAGCTCTGAGCTCTTAATTTAAACATTTCTCTTAGAGGACTTTTTTCTACTCGGTGCTCGATGGAGACAATTGTTGTAGGTAATAACGTTTTGTTTTCATTATTAGAATGAAGCGTTTGTATGTTGAGCAACATGTTTGCTGTTGGCAATTTCGTTTCGGGATTTTCAGACATAGCTGTTGCAGCTAGTCCTGTGGTTCTTTTGGCATTTGAGCTATTTTGATTATTTTTATACTCAGCTGAGCAGAGCTGACAGAGTATATTAACTTTGTTCGCATAACGGCAATCCGTAACGGGATAAACTAATCGAGATAGATATGGACTTCTATATATCAAAATGATCTGGGTGAAAAAAGAAATTAATTTAGCTATGGTCGTCCGTCTGTAAACACGATAATTTGAGTAAATTTTGAGGTATCTTGATGAATTTGGTACGTAGGTTCCTGGGTGCTCATCTCAGATCGCTGTTTAAAATGAGCGAAATCGGATTACAACCACGCCCACTTTTTCGATATCGAAAATTTCGAAAAACAGAAAAAGTGCGATAATTCATTACCAAAGACGGATAAAGCGAAGAAACTTGGTAAGTGCGTTGACCTTGTGACACGAAATAGAAAATTAGAAAAATTTTGGACAATGGGCGTGGCACCGTCCACTTTTAAAAGAAGGTAATTTAAAAGTTTCGCAAATTTCGCTGTAATTTCGCAGTAGTTGAAGATATCATGATGAAATTTGGTAGGCACGTTACCCCTATTACTATATGTGTGCTATATTAAAATGTGCGAAATCGGTTGACGAACACGCCCACTTTAAAAAAAATTTTTTTTAAGTCAAATTTTAACAAAAAATTTAATATCTTTACAGTATAAAAGTAAATTATGTCAACATTCGACTCCAGTAATGATATGGTGCAAAAAAAAAACAAAGATAAAAGTAAATTTCAAAATGGGCGTAAATCCGCCCTTTTTCATTTAATTCGTCTAGAATACTTTTAATGCCATAAGTCGAACAAAAATTTACCAATCCTTGTGAAATTTGGTAGGGACATAGGTTCTATGACGATAACTCTTTTTTTTACGAAAATTGGCGAAATCGGTTGAAGCCACGCCCAGTTTTTATGCACAGTCGACCGCCTGTCCTTCCGCTCGGCCGTTAACACGATAACTTGCGCAAAAAACGATATATCTTAACTAAACTTAGTTCATGTACTTATCTGAAGTCACTTTATCATGGTATAAAATATGGCGGAAATCCGACTATGACCACGCCCACTTTTCCGATATCGAAAATTACGAAAAATGAAAAAAATTCCATAATTCTGTAACAAATATGAAAAAGAGATAAAACATGGTAATTGGATTGGTTTATTGACGCAAAATATAACTTTAGAAAAAACTTTATAAAATGGGTGTGACACCTACCATAATAAGTAGAAGAAAATGAAAAAGTTCTGCAGGGCGAAATCAAAAGCCCTTGGAATCTTGGCAGGAATACTGTTCGTGGAATACATATATAAATAAATTAGCGGTACCCGACAGAAGATGTTCTGGGTCACCCTGATCCAAATTTTGGTCGATATCTCGAAAACACCTTCACATATACAACTAAGGGCTACTCCCTTTTAAAACCCTCATTAATACTTTTAATTTGATACCCATATCGTACAAACACATTCTAGAGTCACCTCTGGTCCACTCTTATTGCGATATCTCGAAAAGGCGTCCACCTATAGAACTAAGGCCCACTAAGTTTTAAATAATCATTAGCACCTTTCATTTGATACACATGTCATAGAAACACATTCCAGGGTTACCCTAGATTCATTTTGCTAAATGGTGATTTTCCCTTATTTTATCTCCAAAGCTCTCAGCTGAGTATGTAATGTTCGGTTACACCCGAACTTAGCCTTCCTTACTTGTTATAATTGTTATTATGGATCATCGAATGACGTCTCCTTTGGCAATATGAGCAGCTGTATTGAATCGAACAACTCTGTACTGAGTGATTACTTGATAGGCAGTTTGCGCAGAGTTTTTTAGTTCTGACTAAATTATTTCTGTCATTTAAAGATACATTTTTAAACTTCTCGCAAGATCTTATGTAATGACCTCCGTTGCACAGTTCGCATGGCGAATATCTTCCTTGTTCTGAAGTGAACGACTGGTTTCTATTGAAACTCTTATTGTTTGAATTATAGTTATTGGCTTATTGGGATTAAAGAATCTTTTGTTTTGCCTTTGTTGCATATTTTTCGGCTTTGTTCCTTTATTATCTACCCGTTCTGCGATTTCGAACTGGGTGGTGAGGAAATCTTTCATTTGTTGCCACGTTGGGCATTTTTTTTTTCAGGATGAGTGATTGCTCCCATAAAGGTAATGATTTTTCTGGTAGTGTGGCAGCACAAATATTTACCAGGATGGGGTCCCAGTTGTCAGTGGGAATATTTTGGGTTGCTAGAACCGATAAACAGTTTGTAACTGTTGCTTGTAATTTAAGAAACTCCTCACTTGTTTCTTTTTGAATTTTTGGCAAGTTCATTGGTGTGGTTATTTGTTTATCAATCAACAATCGTTCATTTTCACATCTGCTCTTTAACGCTTCCCAAGCCAGATAAAAATTGTCGTCATTAAGTGCGAACTGTTTTACTATAGCCGCTGCTGCACCCTTTGTTTTATTTCTTAAATGGTATAATTTTTGGGCTTGTGATAACTTTTAGTGGTTTATATACACGGCTGTAACATGTCCCGGAAGGACGGCCTATGTTCATAACCCCCATGAAATACTTCGGTATCACATGCTGGTACTTTAAGATATATGCCTGAACTTGCATCGTTAATTTGTGTTTGGGGCAGCTCTATTCGATGATGTGGAGTAGGTGCAGTAACAGGCTTTAGAAGTTTAAGTTGATCGGAGACCATAACCTTTGTTTCTTCGTATCGGTCTAAGCAGTTTTCATATTTTGAATACGCCGAGTCTTTAAAATTTTCAGTTAAATCTAAATCGTCGGTTTCGATAATTGTATCATACGCAGATTGGAGTCGTGTCCAAAATCTGTCAAGGGATCATATTTTGAATACGCCGAGTCTTTAAAATTTTCAGTTAAATCTGAATCGTCGGTTTCGATAATTGCGTCATACGCAGATTGGAGTCGTGTCCAAAATCTGTCAAGGGATCTTTCTTTTACCTGGAGAACCGATTCCGTGTTTTCCTCTTTGGTTTTGCGCCCTGTTTTGCGCGTGTAGCGTCTGCAGGGGTACCTTGGGGTTTTTCTTCATCACCCATTTTCGATGGAACTAAAAGAGGAGTTTTAGGATCTGTTGACATTTATTGTCGAAATAAATTTAAAGATATGGATTAATAAGTTTCCTCTCTTTTTTTTTTAGTTTTCTTCGCTTAAGTGGAAGTTTATATTTATATTACTTACTTACTTCATTGGCGCTTAACCGTCTAAACGGTTATGGCCGTCCAACAAGGCGCGCCAGTTGCGCCTTCGCTCCGCCAACCGACGCCAATTGGTCGCACCAAGGGAGTTTAAATCGTGTTCTACCTGGTCCTTCCAACGGGGTGGGGCCGCCCTGCTTCCATAGGCGGGTTCCGATAGAAACACTTTCTTGGCCGGAGCATCATCTTTCATTCGCATAACATGGCCTAGCCATGTCTGCGTATAGCTCGTACAGCTCATCATTAAATCTTCTTCGGTACTCGCCATCGCCAACGCTTAGAGGTCCATAAATCTTTCGAAAAACTTTTCTCTCGAACACTCCCAAAGCCGCTTCATCTGCTGTTGTCATAGTCCATGCTTCTGCCCCATATAGCAAGACGGGTACGATAAGTTCCTTGTAGAGTATGATTTTCGTTCGCCGAGAGAGGACTTTACTTTTCAATCGCCTACTAGTCCAAAGTAACATTTATTAGCAAGATTGATTCTTCGCTGGATTTCAGTGCTGATGTTGTTGATAGTGTTGATGCTATATATTATATAGGTTTTTATATATTTATGTATATATTAATTGTTTTTATTTTGTTCGCGAGTGTATTTTCTAAACGGTTTTTAATAAATAATGCGCTAATAATGTAGTACTCTTTAGTTTATTTAATTCGAAATAATATTTCCTTAACTTTTTTTTATGCTTTTATGACCCAACGGATATATATGTAAGTGAGATTGCTCACTTACTGTCTTTGTTGGGGGTGGTTGAACACAAGTTTGTGTGTTTGGTTGTTTGTATACTGCTAACAATAGAACAATAGAATAATAAGTGTTGTTTTGATCCATTTTATTATTGCTTCAAGATCAAGGAACTTTATTTCCTTATTTTTGTGAACTGCAGTTTCGTCGCTGATCAAACGTTTATTTGTTAGTGCGAATCTTTTAAGTATGTTTTTATAATATGATTTATTTGGGAGGCCAGAAAGTGCGTTTACGGTGGTTTTTTCTTTGTCTGTATGCCTGCTGTTTATTTAGCTTTTACAATCCTACCTTTGCTTGACTTATATGTTAGGAACGCACGCAGAGGGGGTATTGCTGTGTAAATTTGCAAGTTAATACTTGAATGTTTGTTTTTGCTTTTATTTTAGGGATATTAAGATGGGCTTAGCAACATTAAAATTAAGCAGTAGGTCTGTTGTTTTTATACCTTTCATGAAAATGAAATGGTATATTAATTTCGTCACGAAACCCTAAATTGTAAGTCCTTAAAGGAAAATAGATAGAGCCATCATTAAGCATACGGAAATAATCAGGTTGAAGAGCTGAGTTGATTTAGCCATGTCCGTTTGTCCGTCTGTCTGTTTGTATGCAAACTAGTCCCTCAATTTTTAAGATATCTTGATAAAATTATGTGAGCGGGTGTATTTGGGTGTCCGATTAGACATTTGTCGGAACCGGCCGGATCGGACCACTATAGCATATATCGTCCATACAACCGATTTTTCAGAAAAAGAGGATTTTTGTAATATCTTACTTAATTTAACAGATTGAAGCTTCAAACTTCACCGTATACTTTCGTATATTGCACATATTGTTGCCTGAAAAAATTGATGAGATCGGTCGTATATATAGTATATATCCCCCACAACCGATCGTTCAGATAAGAAATTTTTCGTAATTACTGCCCTATTCTAAGAGCTAGAGGCTTCAAATTTCAACGAATGCTTACGTATATAGCATATATTGTTGTATGAAAAAATCATACAGATCGGTGGTATATATAGTATATATATGGTGGTATATATAGTATATATATATAGTATATATATATATATTTTCGCAATTTTAGCCCCATTTTAACAGCTAGAAGCTTCAAATTTCACCGAACGCTTACGTATATGGCATATATTGTTGTGTCAAAAAATCATAGAGATCGGTGATATATATAATATATATATGATGGTATATATAGTATGTATATATATTTTTTTTTTGCGATTTCGGCCCCATTTTAACAGCTAGAAGCTTCAAATTTCACCAAATGCTTACGTGTATAGCATATATTGATGTCTGAAAAAATCATTGAGATCGGTGGTATACATAGTATATATCTCATACAACCGATTGTTCAGATAACAAACTTTGCGCAATTTCTGCCCCGTTTTAACAGCTAGAAGCTTCAAATTTCACCAAATGCTTACGTATATAGCATATATTGTTGTGTCAAAAAATCATAGAGATCGGTGATATATATAATATATATATGATGGTATATATAGTATGTATATATATATTTTTTTTGCGATTTCGGCCCCATTTTAACAGCTAGAAGCTTCAAATTTCACCAAATGCTTACGTGTATAGCATATATTGATGTCTGAAAAAATCATTGAGATCGGTGGTATACATAGTATATATCTCATACAACCGATTGTTCAGATAACAAACTTTGCGCAATTGCTGCCCCGTTTTAACAGCTAGAAGCTTCAAATTTCACCAAGTGCTTACGTATATAGCATATATTGTTGTCTGAAAAAATCATAGAGATCGGTGGTATATATTATATACTTCATATAAACTGTCATTTTTGCCCATTTTTTACGGATAGAAGCTTCAAAATTCATCAAATTTCATCAAACAGTTACGTTTACTTCATATATTTTTGAAGTACGTGATTCGTAGTCATACTTTTTACCTGCAGACCACAAAAAACGTGAAGCTTTGCATCCTCAAACAAAGTACCTACCTATTTTTTATTTTATATTTATGTCGTTGTTGTTGTTGTAGCAGTGCTTCGCCCCACCTAACAGACGCGACCGATCACAAACTGTCATCAATATCCTCTAACGGGAGTCCAAGGAAACTTGCTGTTTCAACAGGGGTGGACCATAGGGAAAGGGGTGTTAGAGGCGTTGGTTCCACATTACAATTAAAGAGATGGTTGGTGTCATGTGGGGACACATTGCAAGCGGGGCATACATTTTGTATGTCGGGGTTGATTCTGGATAGGTAAGAGTTTAACCTGTTACAGTATCCAGAACGAAGTTGAGCCAGAGTGACACGCGTTTTCCTGGGGAGTATGCGTTCCTCTTCCGCAAGTTTTGGATACTTTACTTTGAGTACTGGGTTCACCGGGCAATTCCCGGCATAAAGGTCCGACGCCTGTTTGTGGAGTTCACCAAGGACCTGCTTGTGTTTTTTCGCTTCATACGGCTGTGTTCTCAGATGCCGTATTTCCTCAAAATGCTTATGGAGATGACTCCTTAAGCCCCTAGGCGGTGCTGGCTCGTCAATCAGATGTCTGCTGGGATGCCCAGGTTTCTGGGTATTCAACAGGAACTGTTTGGTCAGCATCTCGTTTCTTTCCCTGATGGGGAGTATTCTCGCCTCATTATGTAGATGGTGTTCTGGGGACATAAGAAGACAGCCCCTGGCAATTCTGAGAGCAGTATTTTGGCAGGCCTGTAGCTTCTTCCAGTGGGTAATTTTTAGGCTTGGCGACCATATGGGTGACGCGTAGCACGTAATCGGCTGGCTAATTGCTTTGTATGTAGTCATGAGCGTTTCTTTATCTTTTCCCCAGGTGCTGCCAGCAAAGGATTTGAGGATTTTGTTACGGCTCTGAATTCTCGGAACAATTGCGGCTGCGTGCTCACCAAAATGTAGATCCTGATCAAACGTCACACCCAAGATTTTGGGGTGTAGGACAGTCGGTAGCGTAGAGCCATCGACGTGGATGTTCAAAATGGTCGACATTTGGGACGTCCATGTTGTAAATAACGTCGCGGAAGATTTAGTCGGTGATAATGCCAGGTTTCGCGAGGCGAAAAAACTGGAGAGATCAGGGAGGTAGCCGTTTATTTTATTGCATAGCTCATCGATCTGTGGGCCTGGGCCTGTGGCCATTACTGTGCAGTCATCGGCGTAAGAAACGATTGTGACTCCTTCCGGTGGTGAAGGTAGCTTAGATATGTAGAAATTAAACAAAAGTGGGGATAGGACACCACCCTGTGGCACCCCTTGTTTAATTCTCCTTGGCTTTGATGTTTCGTTTCTAAATAGCACCGATGCCTGCCGACCACCCAGATAATTTGCGGTCCACCTTTTAAGACATGGGGGAAGGGTAGACCCTTCCAGGTCTTGCTGTAACGAGCCACGGTTGACCGTATCAAAAGCTTTTGATAGATCTAGCGCTACGAGTACTGTTCTATGGTGGGGGTTTTGATTTAGACCGCAATTTATCTGGGTGCTAATGGCATTTAGCGCGGAGGTAGTGCTATGGAGTTTTCTGAAGCCATGCTGATGGGAGGCTAGTTGCAAATTTGCTTGGAAATAAGGGAGCAAAATGGCTTCGAGCGTCTTTGCTACTGGCGATAGGAGAGATATCGGACGATACGACTCTCCTATGTTAGCTGGTTTACCAGGCTTTAGTAGCGGGACCACCTTGGCCATTTTCCATTTCTCGGGTATGACAAAGGTGGAAAGAGACAGGTTGAAGACCTGCGCTAAATATTTGAAACCGTCTTTCCCTAGGCTTTTAAGCATCGGCATGGCTATGCCGTCTGGGCCCACTGCTTTGGATGGTTTAGCGCGACCAATGGCGTCCTCAACCTCTTTAGCGGTGATGGTGATTGGTGACGCGCTGAATTTGTGTTTATGTGCGTGTCTGTTGGCCCTCCGTCTATCTTTGTCGACCGTAGAATGCATTATATATTGTCGGCAGAAAGCGCTCGCGCATTTTTTCGCATCCGACAGCACTTTGTCGCCAAAGGCGATGGAAACTTTGTCTTTGTGCTTAGTCGGATTCGATAGGGACTTTACGGTGGACCAAAGTTTACCCACACCGGTAGAGAGGTTACAACCTCTTAGGTGCTCCTCCCATTTCGCCCGCTTGTGTTCATCCACAAGCAATCTGATGCGTTGGTTTATATCCCTTATTTGGGGGTCGCGTGGATCAAGCTGCCTTATAAGGTCACGTTCTCTCGCTAAGTTTGCGGCCTCCGCCGGGAAGTGGGGCCGGATTTCGGGAATTCTCCCGGCGGGAATGAAACGATTGAGATATCTGGCGAACTGTGACAGCTTCCTACCATACGTGTGGGGGCGTCTCCGTTTATTGTGCAGAACGTCGTTTCTTCTATTTGATCCGCCAACATCTCGCCCCTACTGTCCGCTCGCAAATTTGAATGCCATAGATCATGATTGGCATTGAAGTCGCCTAAAATAATGTGATTGTTTCCAGTGAGTAAGGCTCTGATATTAGGGCGGTATCCACCGGGGCAACAGGTGGCAGGGGGGATGTAGATGTTGATGATTTCTAGGTTTGCATCGCCTGACCGGACAGATAGGCCTTGGCGTTCTAAGACGTTGTCCCTGCGGTCGATGCCAGGATCAAATATGTGATATTGCACAGAGTGGAGTATTATAAACGCGAGGCCGCCTCCATTTCCGCTCTCGCGATCTTTTCTGTGGACATTATACCCAGAGCAGGTCTGCAATGCAGATCGTGCAGTGAGTTTAGTCTCTTGAATCGCAGCAATGCGGATGTTGTGCCGCTTCATGAAATTGACTATCTCCGTAATCTTCCCAGTTAGTCCATTACAGTTTAACTGCAGAATTCTGAAGTGCATGAGGGGAGACGTCGCCACTCTGGGGGTAAGTGACGGGTGACTACGCCTGGGTTGAGGAAGGCCAGGACGCAATTGCTGTTGTGGCCCTGGGACTGGGCGTCCTTGGGCAAGCATTGGGGTACCCGGATGATTTGGGTTTGCGACCTGGCAACTTGGCGCGATGAAACCCGTCGAGGGGTTGCCGTCGCGGAGACCAGAACATCTAGGAAAGTGGCACCACCCAAGGCAGGAGCTGCATTGGGCGGATGTCGCAAACATATATATTCTGTGCTGGCAAACGGTGCAAACGGAGGTAGGGACTAAGAGTCTGTTTCCCTGACCTACACGATTGCTGGCGGAAAAGAGGGGGGGAGAAGACGGGGGCAGGGGCTGTTGCTCAGCATTGCTTCCGACTCTACTACGAAGATTGTAGTTATGAGTGGTAGCAGCTGTTTGAGTTGTTGGCGCCGTGGGGCGCGAGCAGCAGCGGGTACTATATTTATCTTAAAAATCGTTTAGATATGTTCAAATTTCACCAAATGTTTACGTGTATAGCATATATTGTTGTCTGAAAAAATCATAGAGACCGGTGGTATATATAATCTCATACAACCGATTGTTCAGATAAGAAACTTTCTGCAATTTCTTCCCCATTTTAATAGCTAGAAGCTTCAAATTTCACCAAATGCTTACGTGTATAGTATATATTGTTGCCTGAAAAAATCATTGAGATCGGTGGTATATATATTATATACTTCATATAAACTGTCATTTTTGACCCTTTTTTACGGATAGAAGCTCCAAAATTCATCAAATTTCATCAAATAGTTACGTTTACTTCATATATTTTTGAAATACGTGATTCGTAGTCATAGCTTTACATGCAGACCACAAAAAAAGGAAGCTTTGCATCCTCACACAAAGTACCTACCTATTTTTTATTTTTAATTTATCTTAAAAATCTTTTAGATGTGTTCTAATTTCACCAAATGTTTACGTGTATAGCACATATTGTTGTCTGAAAAAATCATAGAGACCGGTAGTATATAAAATCTCATACAACCGATTGTTCAGATAAGAAACTTTGCGCAATTTCTTCCCCATTTTAACAGCTAGAAGCTTCAAATTTCACCAAATGCTTACGTGTATAGTATATATTGTTGTCTGAAAAAATCATTGAGATCGGTGGTATATATAGTATATATCTCATACAACCGATTGTTCAGATAAGAAACTTTGCGCAATTTCTGCCCCGTTTTAACATCTAGAAGCTTCAAATTTCACCAAATGTTTACGTGTATAGTATATATTGTTGTCTGAAAAATCATTGAGATCGGTGGTACACATAGTATATATCTCATACAACCGATTGTTCAGATAAGAAACTGTGCGCAATTTCTGCCCCGTTTTAACATCTAGAAGCTTCAAATTTCACAAAATGCTTACGTATAAAGCATATATTGTTGTCTGAAAAAATCATAGAGATAGGTTGTACATATATTATATACCCCATATAAACTGTATTTTTTTTTGCCCCTTTTTTACGGCTAAGAGCTTCAAAATTCATAACATTTCATCAAATAGTTACGTTTTCGTCATATATTGTTGAAATACGTGATTCGCAGTCATAGTTTTTACACGCAGACCACAAAAAACCTGAAACTTTGCATCCTCACACAAAGTACCTACCTATTTTTTATACCTTTCATGAAAAGGAAATGGTATATTAATTTCGTCACGAAACCCAAAATTGTAAGTCCTTAAAGGAAAATAGATAGACCCACCATTAAATATACCGAAATAATCAGGTTGAAGAGCTGAGTTGATTTGGCCATGTCCGTCTGTCAGTCTGTCCGTCTGTCTGTTTGTATGCAAACTAGTCCCTCAGTTTTTGAGAAATCTTGATAAAATTTGGTGAGCGGGTGTATTTGGGTGTCCGATTAGACATTTTTCTGAACCGGCAGGATGGACCACTATAGCATATATCGTCCATACAACCGATTTTTCAGAAAAAGAGGATTTTTGTAATATCTTACTCAATTTAACAGATTGAAGCTTCAAACTTCACGATATAGTTTCGTATATTGCACATATTGTTGCCTGAAAAAATTGATGAGATCGGTCGTATATATAGTATATATCCCCCACAACCGATTGTTCAGATAAGAAACTTTTCGTAATTACTGCCCTATTTTAAGAGCTAGAGGCTTCAAATTTCAACGAATGCTTACGTATATAGCATATATTGTTGTATGAAAAAATCATACAGATCGGTGGTATATATAGTATATATATGGTGGTATATATAGTATATATATATAGTATATATATATATATTTTCGCAATTTTAGCCCCATTTTAACAGCTAGAAGCTTCAAATTTCACCGAACGCTTACGTATATGGCATATATTGTTGTCTGAAAAAATCATAGAGATCGATTGTATATATAGTATATATCTCGTACAACCGATTGTTCAGATAAGAAACTTTTCGCAATTTCTGCCCCGTTTTAACAGCTATAAGCTTCAAATTTCACCGATTGCTTACGTATATAGTATATATTGTTGTGTCAAAAAATCATGGAGATCGGTGATATATATAATATATATATGATGGTATATATAGTATATATATATAGTATATATACATTTTTTTTTTGCGTTTTCGGCCCCATTTTAACACCTAGAAGATTCAAATTTCACCAAATGCTTACGTGTATAGCATATAATGATGTATGAAAAAATCAATGAGATCGGAGGTACACATAGTATATATCTCATACAACCGATTGTTCAGATAAGAAACTTTGCTCAATTTCTTCCCCATTTTAACAGCTAGAAGCTTCAAATTTCACCAAATGCTTACGTGTATAGTATATATTGTTGTCTGAAAAAATCATTGAGACCGGTGGTATATATAGTAAATATCTCATACAACCGATTGTTCAGATAAGGAACTTTGCGCAATTTCTGCCCCGTTTTAACAGCTAGAAGCTTCAAATTTCGCCAAATGCTTACGTATATAGCATACATTGTTGTCTGAAAAAATCATAGAGATCGGTGGTACATATATTATATACCCCATATAAACTGTATTTTTTTGCCCCTTTTTTACGGCTAGGAGCTTCAAAATTCATAACATTTCATCAAATAGTTACGTGTACGTCATATATTGTTGGAATACGTGATTCGTAGTCATAGTTTTTACACGCAGACCACAAAAAACCTGAAACTTTGCATCCTCACACAAAGTACCTACCTATTTTTTATTTTATATTTATCTTAAAAATCGTTTAGGTAGGTAGATCTGCTCACTAGATATTTCTTATCTTATACATCCGATTATTCGGAGACTACGAACGGGATAAGATTATTATTCAGCCACATTCATGAAAGGTATGAAGTCTTCGGCATAGCCGAAGACAGGCCCGTCCTTACTTGTTGTCCTTTATTATGGATCTATATATGGGGTATTCCATCCCATTTCGACCAATTTTGAACCCGACCCCTTTAGAATTGGCTGAAAGCTTTTCTTCTTTTTCTAGCTTACGAAAGACGTTTTTCAGAATTTTTTCATCCAACTGAATAAATGTTATGAATATTTAAAAAAACACCGTTTTTGTTTTCGAAATGCTACAACTTTTTCAAAAATTGACCGTTTGGGATCTTTGTTTTTTTTTAATTTGTTTTTACTTTTCGGAAAAAATACAAAAAAATGTTTAAAGTTTTTTTTTTAGTTTTTCAGTTTATCGAGATTTTTCGAATTTCGCCATTTTTTTTTCTCATAAAAAACTTCAATCCATTCTGCAATCATCCCCACTAATCCCGGAGTGGGCCGATTTTGTTTTATATATTTTTTTATTTAATTGAAAAAAAAAAAATATTCAAAAATAAAAATTGGTTTTATCACTTTTATTTATATAACAAAAAAATGTAAGAAAATGATTTTTAAGTATTCTTTTCTTTATATATTATGGTAATATACGATTAAAATGACTAGCTTTAAAATAACTGCAGGGAATAATAATTTATTTTTGCTGTTTTTTATTTTTCTTTGACACTAAGGCAATTCTATAATTGGTTAGATACAATTTACCGCAATCTATCAAGGGGTTAGAGTGGGTTTAAAGAACCATTAAGACCGTAGAGGGTAAACAGTTTCGTGTTTAATGTCTTTTGGTTTATACTGTTGTTTTACTTCGTAGAGTTGTTTATTTGTTGTTTTTAGTGCACGCCCGAAATTGTTTTAGGTTATTATTTTTATTAACTCGACGAAATTCTTAAATATTTTTTGTTTGTTTTGTATCACCCTAATGTGTGTTTTTTGTTTGCTTAGTTTCAACCTGAATGTATGTACATATATATGTATGTTTTATTGTATATTTTTGCGTGTGTATATTTTTGTATGTGATTTTGCACGTATATTTTGGTTTTGTAATTATTTTGCACCGCACCCGATCTTTTGATTTATTAATTTTTTATCTTCAATGTATGTATCTTATGTATTTTTTTTTTTGTTAGCTCGCTTGTAACTATTTTTCACTTGTTTGTTTAATATTTTTTGTTTTGAAATATTTTTTGCTTGTGAACTGTATTGTCTCTTTTTGATAAATCTTGTTTTTTATTTTTTGTTTTCACTGTCCATAGGTGCCTTTCTTTACGGGTCGAAGGACCATAGATAATTTTAGCCCTTCTTTGCACTGCACTGCACTTTCACTCACCTTGCACTCGCTATTTCCGAGAATTAACAAAAAAAGAAAATTATTTAGGAGAGGTATAAACATTTATTTTAATTTGCAGCAACGTTGGCGCTTAAGTACGACCGTATAGGTTGAAGTTTTACAAATTGTGATTTATGTTTATATATGAATGTTTCGTTGTTCGTCGCCGCGTGCTGGCGTGTTTTTCTGTTGCTCCGTGGCTTATTTCCTTTTAATTACTTTGTTATGTCTTTGTGTGCTAATTGTGGCTTAGAGTGTGCTTCGGGTGGATTCCTATCGTGCGGTATCTTCTCATTTATTTATCATAATAAATGCACTAACTTGAGCTCTAGCTACTTTAACTCATTACTTCATGTAAGAATGTGATCTTTAGATGTGACAATTGTGATGGAATTTCTACTCCAGCTTATTTGAATAAGCTTGAAAATGCCATAAGCTCATTAAGTGAAGTTTACATGGCTTTCAGTGGTCATAAAAATGTAAACCGATCTAAGAAACAAGTTCGATTTACAGAATCCACTGCCAATGCAGCTAAAAACAATAACAAAAATAATAAATTGCCTAGCAACTCCAAAAACAATGATGCTAGTAGCACTGCTGTAAACAATGGTGATGAATCCACTGCCAATGCAGCTAAAAACAATAACAAAAACAATAATTTGCCTAGCAAATCTAAAAACAATGATGCTAGTAGCACTGTTGTTAACAATGCAGCTAAAAACAATAACAAAAACAATAATTTGCCTAGTAAATCTAAAAACAATGATGCTAGTAGCACAGCTGTTAACAATAGTGATGCGGATGTTAATAATCTAATTGTTACGCGATCTAAAACAAAGGTCGCTGACCGTGATGGCTTGCCCTTAATTGCACATGCTGCTTCTTGCATAGTTGATGTTAATGCTATTAATCCGGCGACTGATGTCAGTGTCAGTGTTACCGATGTTGTTGCTGCATCTGTTGATAATTCTTCCAGTACTCACTATTCCATGGCGAGCAGCAATGATAATCATACCGAATTAAGTGCTCTTTCGGTTACTGATATGGCTCATGCTGATTTGTCAAATGCAATTGCTGAGGGCGATTTGCGCTCATTATCTGCAGTAGAGTATGTTGATAACTCTGAGCCTATTGCTGGCGGCCCTTCTGTCTCTCAATCATCGTCTCTAAATCCGAACAATTCTACTGATTGGACTGTTGTTGTAAACGACAAGAAAATAAATAGAAGCAAAAGGCAAAAGAAATCACAGGTTGTTGTTGGTTCAAGTGATAACACTGAATTGTCGGTTTCTGTTCGCAACAGATGAATTCATTTGTCGTCTTTTGGACATAAGGTTACTGCGGATGACATAAAAAACTATGTTGCGAAACACACAGATATCAATATTAATTTGATCCATTGTTATGTTCTTATCAAAAAAGATAACCCAGCAAATAAGCGCAGACGTGTCAATTTCAAACTGGGTGTACCGTCATCTTTATTCCGTATTATTATGCAGTCATCTCTTTGGCCAGCAAATGTTAACCTAAAGCCGTTTATTTTTTTTCAAAAGGAAACGGCGCAATCAAATCGACCCTAAACACTAGCTCTTCGTCTGATTGTAATAGTGGTCTGAAAATATATTATCAGAATGTCTCCGGGCTGAGGACTAAATCAGAAATTATACTTCATTTTAGCACCGAAGAGGCCTTTGACGTTGTTGTTTTGGTAGAAACATGGCTAAATTCTGATTTCTATGATAGTGAGTTTTTTTATCCGAGTTTATATGATGTCTTTCGAAAGATCGTGATGCTGTCAAAACTGGCTGTATGAGAGGAGGTGGCGTTCTTATTGCTGTCAGAAGAAAGTATCGTGCATTTTCTTACACGCTTATTAATGATGACTCGTTGCTGGACCAACTTTGTGTTTGTATCAGAGGTTCTAAGACGTTTGGCTGTTTGTATGTCATTGCTTCATATATCCCGCCAAACAGTGATACGACTTTATATAAGGCTCATGTGGATAATGTTATTTCTCTGGCTGTAGACCATTTGCGAGATAATCACTTATGTGTCTTAGGTGATTTTAATTTAAGTAATATTAATTGGAGCAGTCATTCTGCTAATTCAGGAATTCAGGTCTTACAGCTAATAATATTGTTACTCTAAATGAATCTTATGTGGTTGATAGCTTTCTAAGTATAAATCTTAAGCAAATTAATAGCATCTTCAATCAACTTAATCGATTTTTAGATCTCATATTTATTACTGATTACATAAATTACTCTTTATCAAAATGCATTTCTCCAATATCCGATGAAGGTGTTCATCATGCTCCATTAGATATTAAGCTAACTTTCTATGAGTTTCTATCCTTAAACCATACTGATTCGGTTGCGTTTAAGTTCGCATCTTGTGACTATCCGAGTTTGAATAACTCTCTCAGTGAATTCAATTGGGCTGAGTTACTTTCGGATCTAGATATTCAAAGTTGCTTCTCTAAATTTAAAGTAATTATGAATGACTTTTGTCTAAATAATATTCCTTTAAAAAAGAGGGCTGTTTATAAATCTCCTTGGTACAACTTGCGTTTAAAAAGCTTGAAAAATCTTAAAAATAAGTATCTTAAAAACTATAAAATATCTCATAAATGCGCATATTTTGTAAAACCCTCATGGTCAGAAAGGAACGACTTTCTCACCTCGAGATATGAAGTCGGTGAAAGAGTCAATAGGCTTCAACCAAGCAAACAAATCCCGATCGCGCATGCAGTAAATACGATGGAAACGTATGAGATAATGCAAATTGCTCAAATTAATCAAATACGGAGAACATGATTGGAAAATATGTGCCGATCTTAAAGTCGTTGGAATGTTATGTGGTCTACAAAGTGGATACACAAAAGCCTGTTGCTTTCTACGCAAATGGGATAGCCGAGCTCATCAAGACCACTACATCATAAAGGATTGGCCAGAACGAATGGAGTTTCAAGTTGCGGTGGATAACATAAAATCCTCCCCTCTTATAAAGAAGAAAAAAATAATTCTACCTCCGCTCCATATCAAGCTCGGTTTTTTTTATCAAAAACTTTGTCAAACTTCCGCCAAAAGGGATTTTTTAATCGGCCACCGCCATCACGGATTAGAGAGAAGTTTAACTCGTTCATCCAAAACAAAAGTGCTACAATTTTGAAATATCTTGGAGTTCTGAAAAATTGTCAAACATGCATTTTTTTATTTATCGCAACGAAAAAACTATAAAACGAAACATAATTTCGACCACAGGAAAAAGTTGATAATCCTCCGAAAATTTCAGCCCCTATACCTAGTTTTTTTGTTTATTATTTCTGTTCTCGAGCTGATACTAATTTTAAATACTTCTTCCTTGGAACATTGAGGTGTCGTATATTTAAAAAATATTGGCATGGAAAATTAATAAGGAGATCAGTTCGAAAATCTGCTAAAATTTACGATTTACTTTATCGTTGGATTTTAACCCGCAAGAAAGCAATTGCTGCCATGACTGGCAATGTGAAAAGTACTAAAAAAATTTTCTATACATTAGAGGGGTTTTTAGCAATAGGCAAAGACATTTTGTTTTTAAATTTATATAATGTATTTAAATAATAATGAAGAAAATTGTATTTCTGCCATGAACAAAATCTAAGCAACTCTCACGGTTTCTAATGCGTACCACACGATTATATACGGATAATCCTTCACTGTTGCCTTCACGCAGTTTTGACTCATTCTTCCTGATTTTTGCGCCTTACTGCGCATCGCGAACCATAACTGAATAAAATTTATTTTGCATTCTTAAGAAAATATGAATCATAGCCAATCGCTCCCTGTCCAATTTTTTATTCGTAATACCAGCTAGCGTGCGGGATCGCTTTTTTGTGGTGAAAAGCGGGATTTTTCTTTAGCCATTGGCCATGAAATTATTTTTCCTCAAGAGACGCTGTACCATTGCGATTCTAATTTTCATGTTTATACTATCCTTCAACTCCGCGGAAGTTTGTGACGGACTTATTTCTGCTGAGGTATGCTCAGTCCGTCCAGGGTTCCTATGGTTGGTGGGAGAACCTATTCCGATTGAAAAAAATAAGCAAAGGAGTTCCGAAAACGTTATAAGGTTTATTTAAAATTCAATGTCCTTAATAGCTACTCCTATTCTCTGTCCCTGTCTAGATAAGAGTAGCTGAGGTAGAACCCCTCTGCTAAGCTCTCCGTCAGTTGGAGTAGAAACCTCCTACTGAATATATAACTAATCACGAAATGAAGTAGAAACCTTCAGGTCGTGTTCTGGTCAGTAGTAGAAGCCCAGTGACTCATATGCCTATCTCCTAGCTTCTGATCTTAAAAGCTAACTTGTCGCCCTTATATACGATTTCGTACTCCGGCGGACGGTTATTTCCTAAAAACAATTCATCTGCAATAATTCCTCCGTTATGTAGGACTGCGCGCAGGCAGTCAGTAATTTTACAACAACAATTATAACAATTATAAAATTAAGAAATTCAAAACCGAATACTAGTCTAACGCTACTTTCGCTGTATTCTATTAGTATATACATACGCTTACATGCTAGCATACGTTTTCCCTTCTTCTATTAGCATGCCTATGGTTTGTACATATATATGTATATGCATGCTTTCGATCATGTAGGATAATCCACTATCCCGGCATTTGGTTTTACCTCAAATTTCGGGAGCCCTAATATACATAGAAATCAGTGTACCTAATCTCGTACATACGTTTGTTGTATGCCTGTCGTGTTTTCCAATCTTCGCTTTACCTATTGAATTCAATCATTTGTGTTTATGCGTATGTTCGCTGTCACTTGGTTTTGATGGTGCGTTGGCCTCGCTTGATGCTTTCGGCTTCTGCTTAAAGCGTGCGTTGGTGTGTTGTATGCTTGTACGTGAGTATGTAAAGAAAAGTTCCAATTAGTAGCGGCGCTTAGTTTGGTGACTTTTGCTGCTGATCTTCATTTATCCAAATTATTATGTATGTTGTATTTGTAGCTGAGTGCATTGGATGCGCAAAGGGTTGGTTGACCGGCACAATTTTATGTTTTGTGCGTTTCCATTTTCCTTCCAAATATTTTAGCGTGTGTTAGGGTGACCTATATTTGAAACTTATGTGGGCGAAAAATGTAAATATTTTGCTTGCGTGCAAAAGTACGCAAATCTGATTTGTCCTTCAATTTAGTAAATAATAATTCAATATGCAACCGCATGTATTTGTTTTGACGTGTAATTCATAAAGCTATAATTCATGTCATAAAAATGTATAAATGTTAAATTCAGAGTTAAAATCAATTCTTGTATAACATGTATGTAAGAAAATGGAAAAATAGGTATATGTTGTGAGGGTACAAAACCCTCCCCCCTCACCTACCGCAGCGAAGCTTACGGTCACCATGCCGGTGCGCGTGATCCGTACGCCGAATTGGTCGCCCCCGCTGCCTTCGTCTTCACTGCCGTCACTGGCCATCAGGCTCAATATGTCGATGTTGTTGTCGTTGAGGCTGCCGTTGACCTCGCTAGCCAAACGGTTAATATTTCGCTGCCGTCGTTGTGTTTGTTGCTGTTTTTGAGGCTGCCGTTGACCTCACTGGCCATACGGCTTAATATCTCGCTGTCGTTGTTCGTTGTTGGCGTTTTGCTTCTCTTCCCATCGGTGGTGTGTTATTCCAGTCTATACTGTAAATGAAAAACTGGCAGATTTTCCTTAGGGTGTTCCCACCTTATATGGTGGAATTTTTTTTTTTTTTTTTGTAAAAACGTGATATATCTTGAGCCTAGTTAAGAAGTACATTTATGTGATTATGTAATTGTGGTTAGAGTTTACCAGATTTTAGTGGTTGATTCGAAGTCCGGGTACTTCTTGAAATGAAATTTCTTCATGTATGATTTGATACTGTTGGCGTTGGGCGTGTACGTTACTACTGATTTGATTCGAGTTTCAGTAGAATCTCACGTAATAGTCCGTTATCCCGGAGTTGTCTCTGGGTGTGTGTTCATGTAGGGCCGCTATAGCGAACTGCCTCCCTAGGTGTAATCTTGTTCCCTGTATCGGTTCTCTGGCGCTCTGTGCCTGGTTTCCTCGAGCGACCTGTACCTGATTTTTTTGAAATGATCGTACCTGATTCTCCGTAATGCTTTGCACTTGACCGTTTGTGTATGCTACTAGCTGTTGGCTCGTACTTTGGTCCTCTTCGTATTGTCTCTCGGTCTCTTCGCTGACTCGTGTGAGCGTACCACAGATGGCTACCTCGCTATTCTCTCTCTCTTGTTGTACCTCGGAAATATTGTTTGCTGTTCGATTGGACGATGTTGACGGGATTTGATCGTCACTAGCGTTCTTCTTGTTACTCTGTTCATGCCTTTGCTTTCTGGATTCATTGTTGTCGGCGGCGTCGGTTGCGTGGTATGCTTTCAGCTCACTTAAGTGGGCTGTCCTCCTCCTTCCTCTGAAAACTTTGTCTAGCTCTACGATCACTGGTGATGATGCTCGCTCTTGGTTCCGTCGTACCATCTCGAATATCTCCTTCATTTTCTTCGATTTCTCCGCTGGATTAGCTACTCTCTCACCTGTACCGAATGTATGCTCCTCTTAAAGGCTGTTGGGGACCCTTGGTTCTCTGCCTTGTACTACATATGCTGGACTGTACCCAGTCGATTCACATACGCTTGTGTTTAATGCGAGTGTTATCTCTGGTATCAGCTCGTCCCATGTTATCTGCTCATTCCTTGAAAACTGTGCTATCATCCTCTTGATGTTGCGGTTCGCTCTTTCTGTCGGGTTCTCCTGCGGTGTGTATGGTGCTGTCAGCTGGTGTTTTACGCCAGCTGCTCCAAATACGTTTGCTCACGAACTGCGCTCCATTGTCTGTGATTAATACCTTTGGAATGCAAAATCGTGCCAAAATTCTCTCTCTAAATCCTCGTATTACGCTCTCCGCCGTTGCCTTTCTAATTGCCATTATCTCCACCCATTTTGAAAATCTGTCAACGAAAACTAATGCCATTGTATTACCATGTTTTGAGCGTGGCATTGGACCAACAAAGTCTGCACACACTGTTGCCCACGGTTCTTCTGGAATTTTAGTTAACATCTTACCCGCGGCCTGTTGTTGACTAGGTTTGTATACCTGACATCCATGACATTGCTGTACGTACTTCCTTACGTCTCTGAACATTCCGGGCCAGTAATATCGTGTCGTCGCTCGTGCAATAGATTTGCGAATGCCCATGTGTCCTGCGCTTGGTGTGTCATGAATTTCCGCCAGCACTCTGCGTCTCTGTGGGGTCGATACACATAGTTTCCACGGTACTGCGTCTTCACCATCAATTTGATTCTATATTCTCCTGTATAGCTTTCCGCCGTCGATAGCATAGTCTGGGAATTTCTCCGGAGCCTTTCTCACCTCTGCCATCTTCGCTTTCAGCCACTTGCACTCGTCTTTTCCTTGCTCCACCGTCAACGTGCTTAGTTGCTCGTCCATCGGCTACCTGGAAAGTGCATCTGCCACCACGTTTAACTTTCCTTTCCGGTACTGTACGTCGAATGAGTATTGTTGTAGTTCCAGTGCCCATCTAGAAATCCGTCCCGTCGGACTATCTATTGCGTTCACCCATTTTAGGGCTAGGTGGTCCGTGATTACCGTGAACGTGTATCCCTCTAGGTAGGGTCTCATCTTCCTTATCGCCCAAATTAGTGCTAAACATTCCTTCTCTGTCGGGGAGTAATTTGTTTCTGCCTCGCTAAGTCGGCGACTCGCATAAACAATCACCCGTTCTTCGATTTCTGATCCTTGAGTGAGCACTGCTCCGAAGCCAAAATCGCTTGCATCCGTCTGTAAACAAAACTTCTTCGAAAAATCTGGGCAAGCTAGTATAGGTGCTTGGGTGAGTTCGGCCTTTAATGTTTCGAATGCCGACTGCTGATTTTCCGACCACTTCCACTTCCTTCCTTTCTTTAGCATTGACTTCAAAGGGTGTGAAACTTGTGAAAGGTCTGAGACGAATCTCCTGTACTACGATACCACTCCTAGGAATCTTCGTAGTTCGCATAAATTGTTTGACGGTGTCAACTCTTCGATGGCTGCTCTCTTGTCCGGGTCCATGTGAATGCTTTCCTCGCAAACGACATGACCTAGATATTTTAAATTTTTCTTAAAAAACTCACATTTTTCCGGGTTTATCTTAAGGTTCGCTCTTCGCAGCCGTTGAAATACTTCCGTCAGGTGTCTTATGTGTTCTTCCAATGTTTGCTCGTGATGATGATGTCATCTAGATAGGCGAATGCGTAAGGTTCCAACTCTGGTCCTATAACGTGATCGAGTGCTCTCTGGAAAGTTGCTGGGGCTGAGTGTAGACCGAACGTCATTACCTTCCATTGATATAGTCCACGTCCAGGTACAGTGAATGCGGTGTATTGTTTGCTGATTTCCTCCGTTGGGATTTGCCAATTTCCATTATTTAACTGGAGGCTGCTGATAAACCGAGCACTTCTCAACCTGTCCCGGATGTGTTGGATACGGGGTAACGGGTATGCGTCTGGTACTGACTTTGCGTTTAGTTGGCGGTAATCCACGCATAGTCTCCACTTACCTTTTTTTTTCTTGCCAAAACTATTTGTGCGCTGTGCGGACTTCTAGAAAGTTCGATACAACCTTTCTCGATCAGCTCATCGAGTTCCTTATTTATAATTTCTTGCATCTTGGGATTCTTCGGGTAATACCTTTGTTTTATGGGACGGTCGTCTCTCATCACTATCTTGTGCGTGGCCACGTTGGATACACCTGACATTTCCTCGAACATCTGTAATTCTTTGTTGAGAAATCTACTCACCGACTCGTCTGTGTTCGTAACTTTTAGGCTGTTATCTTTGTAACTACTTCCATTTCTACTTTCGACCATTGTTGTACAAGTAAATGCTTCCTCCTCCTGATTGTCTGTGTTCAAGCTTAGCGTTTGTTCTCCGCATCTCATCTCCATGTTCACCTTGGCCAGGTAATCTGTTCCAAGCACCACTTCGTCGACTAGTCCTGGTAGGATTAGCATTTCATTTCGCAGCACTTGGTTACTCATTCTCACTTCTACATCTACCGCTTCTATGATCGTCTTCGGTTTGCCATCTCCCAGTATCACTCGCGTTTCTATCGCCTTGAATATACCTGTCTTCAGCCTTCTTGCGATTGTTCCACTCTCAAAGCTTCGCGTCGGCCCTGTATCGATTGCGGCTACCACCTCTTCGCCATTTACTGTGATGCTTGCCAAGATCCGGCCCTTTGTCTGTCGTAATGTGTTTAGTTTTCTCCGTGGTTGCATATGGGGTGACCCCACTCCTCGGTGACCATGAGGTATCTGGACGTTGGCCTGTTTGCGTCTACAACAGTTTCGTGTGAGTGTGCTTACCTTTCCGCATGTCTAGCAGAACTCGATGCGAGCGCTACGGCAACCGTATACGACATGGCCGCCTCCTCCGCATCGTCTGCACGCCGTACTTGTATCGATGTATCTTGGTGCTGGGTCTGACTTCTGGGATGGTTGTTCCTCTGTCTGCTGTCTGGCGCCTTGGTACAAATGATCTTATCGTTGGTCGCATCGGATCTCTGTCAGGGGTAATATTTTCAAAATATTCTACCAAACTTACCAAAAATTTTTTAAACCAGCCCAACAAAAAAAGAAAAGAATGAAGAAAAATCACAAAGGGAACCTATAAAAATATAAGTGAAGCGCTATATAAATTTGCTGCAATAAGACATGTCGCGCTCCTAAAATGGTAGCGTAAGGAATACAAGCAACCTGATTGTAGATGATAAAATTGACTTAGGACAATTACTTATCAGGCTGTACACACGTTGTACAAATGCCGCCAATCCAGGACTTGAAATTTATAAGAAAAACACAGTTGTCCTGAGGAACAAATTAGTGAAAATAATTGAATATTTACTCGAGAAGGCAAATTTAAAATAATAAAGATAGGTACCCAAGTTATCTGAGATCACACAATGGCACAAACCCAAAAAGGTTGTAAAAGTGACAAATCCCAGTTTAAAAATAAAAATAAATTCTTCATAAAAGTCGTGACGATTCTGTCTTGGTGGCCGCCGCTGAAATCGCATGACGAAAAAGACCAAAAATATATTGCTGGAAAATACGAAGAAAACATAAAACGAACACTTAAAGATATGAAAAATGTTTGCATCAACTGTACCTTGCGTTTACCCGTTAATTAAAACTACTATGCTATTCCATCAATCAAAACCCCAAAAAAAATTTTTTCCGCACAATGAGTGACTGACTTCTTACTTTATGTGACCAAACAATGAAAGTATTTGTTAATACAAAAATCAATCTTCTTTAGTTATTAGAAATAAATATAAAAATATTTAGCCACCTGGGTTCCCTTTAAGAAAACCTTACAGTTCATGAGGTCATAAGCACTACATAATAGAAAAAAAAAAAATTTTTAATTTAGCCACAGGTAGAATAGAAAATATTAATAGAAAAATATTTTTATTCTAACCATCGGTAAAATAGGAGACTTAACTAATTAGGTAAAGGCTTCTCGTAAGATAAACAATAAGAATTTTGCCTTAACTTATATACATAGGAAAATTTCGATAGGAAAAATAGTTTTGCATAATTTACTAAATAATGATAGGAACAATAAAGATAAGGAAATAATAGTCCATAAGAATAGGCTTAAACACTTTTTGATAACCCAAAGCAAATAATCTTAAAATAAGCATTCCACTTTACTCATCGCACATTAGATATCTAAGCAATTGAAAACGAAATTTTTTTTCTCAGCTTCATATTTGTATAAATTATTATAAATGCATAAATATTAGAGAATAATTTCTAAAGACAAGCGGATTTTAAGTAGGTGCACACATTTAAAATCCGGCTGTAAAATAAGTAAGATAAGTAAATTAATAAAAAAAAAAAAAAACTTATACAAAACATCAGTCAAAAACAAAATGTAAAAATACCAAAAGTATAAAGGTCAGCATATTAAAAACAAAGTACAGAAACTCCAAACCATTTAAAATTCAAACAAAGAGTTTTATACAATTGCCCACAATTATATAAGCCTCTTTTTCTAAGGCGGATGGTGTATCATTATGCGAACTTCTATGCCAATGCATTTTTTATGAACCTGCCACACGCAGTCGTAGCGCAGTCATATTACAATATTGTACTACATAAATTACATTGATCCGACACAGCTGGAAGTCAACATCAATTGAATGCCGAATAAGAAACCCTTGTCATTTCACACCTTCATATTTTTGCTCAGCTAGTTACGCCGGTCAATACACATGCCGATCGGAATGTCTAATTGTCAGTGTTAGTTTGTTAATGTAAATCACCAAAATATTTACACACAACTATTTTACATTGTTTACTTTGTTAACGTGAATCACCCAAATATTCACACACACAACCATTTTACATGGTTTACATAAATAGATTAATGAAGCAATCTGCTGGCTTTGCATACCATTATTACAAATGTACATATTTTTAGTTTGTTAGTGTTAGAATAATTATGAATGTATAGGTTAAGAAATTATGTATAAAAGAGAACGAATTTCTTTAATAAAATCAATCGTTATCCGACTCCCAAAGTCAGAGTTTATTTTATTTACAATTAAATATTTTACCACCATAGAACAGTACTTGTCGCGCTAAAATTATAAAAAGAATTTGAGTCAATCACAGCACGATACTTGTAAAGATCTATCCTTCCTCCCAGTCTCAAAACGTGGACTTAAAATAATCTCTGGGAGTGGCAAGCATCGGTAGTGGTGTCTTATCCCTACTTTTTCTTAATTTGTACATATCGAAACTTCCTTCCCCATCAGAAGGGGTTACCATTATGCCCTACGCCGATAACTGGTTTATAATGGTAGCAGGTCCCAGCCCTTCCGTTGATGAGCTCCGCAGTAAAATTAACGACTATATCCCTAGCCACTCCGCGAAGTGTGTCAATGACCAAATCATCGGCGACCTTATTTGCAAAGTGAACGCGGCAAGTGTAAAAAGCAATTTCGACATCCACGTGGATTGCATCACGCTACGAATGTCCTACACCCAACCATACAGAGAGTGGCATTCCATGAGGACCCACATTTTGGCGAGCATGCAGACGCAATTGTACCTTAAATTCAAATCCGTAACAAAATTCGCAAGTCCCTTGCTGGCAGCACTTGGCGAAAAGGCCGCTTGTATGCCACGCGTCTCCAATATGGTTGCCGAGCTGTAAAGAAACCCTTTAGAGAAAACTACAGGCCGGTGAAAACACCGAGGTCAGAAATTCTACGGGTTGTTTTTTTATGTCCCGAGGAAAATAAACTTCACAGTGAGCAAGAATGCTCCCCGTAAGGCATCCCAGCAGACATCTGATTGAGGAGTCCCCGCTGCCAAGGAAATTAACGAGACACCCCCATAAGCGCTACGAAGAAATTCGGCACTCGACAATTCAGCCCTATGAAAAAAAGGCACTTAGAACTATCCACTAAAAGTCAACAAATAACTATGCTAACAAATCCCTGGTGAACTCCGCGTGAATCTAGCTCAACTTCTATCTGGATACAGTAAAAGTTTAAACGCTAACTTATACAAAACCAGCCCCTGGTACAACCCTGTTGAAACTGCAAGTTTTCTCGGACTCCCGTTAGAGGATATTGGGGCAAAGCACTGTTACAACAGCATGCGCTCCGAGTGAATGGGTGCCATGAAAAGCTTCTCAGCAAGACGGATCTGCCTTTCACCTGCCTTTCGAAGTCGGCGTTAAATATGTAAGTTCCTTCCCTCAAACTTGTAGGACAAATCAAAAAGGAACACGACACAATCTGAAAGAGATGCTGAGCCTTAATCTCAGTAACTGCGGCTCCTACTTATTTTTTTATTTATAGAAAAAAAAAATTTAAAAAAATTTTTAAGTTAAACGGTTTTATTGAAAACAATATTTATATGAAGTAATAATAATACTAAAAGCTAGAAAATAATTAGGTAGGTCCTAGGTACTAGTCATCACATCAAGCGTTGGGCGCCTGAAATTTCTAAAAATGTGAGGCGTAACATAAGGTTCAGCTGACTAAGGTTCAGTTGTTCTTATATATGACTATCAATAGAAATTTGACGCGTTCAACGCTTTTATTTAATTGTCTGAGCAACGAGCTAGATTTATAAGGAGTGTGATTACTAGTACCTAGGACCTACCTAATTATTTTCTAGCTTTTAAAAAATAAAAAAAAATAAATGTAAGGCGCGATAACCTCCGAAGAGATTTAAGGCCGAGCTTCTCCTCCAATTTGCGTCGTGCTCCTCTTGATTTTTCCCTACAAATTGGCCGGACGTTTTCACTGAGAGCTTTTCATGGCAGAAATACAATCGGAGCGCTTGCCAGACACTGCCGAGGGGCGACCCCGCTTAGAAAAATTTTCTTCTAATTGAAAAATCTTATTTCTAAAATTTTGATGTTGCTTTTCCCGGGAGTTGAACCCAGGGCATACGGTGTGATAGGCGGAGTACACTACCATCACACCACGGTGGCCGTTTCTAGCTTTTAGTATTATTATTACTTCATGTAAGTATTGTTTTCAATAAAACCGTTTAACTTGAAAATAAAATAATTAAAAAAAAATGTTTAAGTTAAACGGCGTTGCTCAGACAATTAAATAAAAGCGTTGAATGCGTCAAATTTCTATTGATAGTCATATATAAGAACAACTGAACCTTAATCAGCTGAACCTTATGCTACGCCTCACATTTTTTGAAATTTCACGCGCCCAACGCTTGATGTGATGGCTAGTACCTAGGACCTACCTAATTATTTTCTAGCTTTTAATATTATTATTACTTCATGTAAGTATTGTTTTCAATAAAACCGTTTAACTTAAAAATTTTGTTTAAATTATTTTTCCATAAATAAAAAAATAAGTAGGAGCCGCAGTTACTGAGATTAAGGCTCAGCATCTCTTCCAGATTGTGTCGTGTTCCTTTTTAATTTGTTCTATAAGTTGGAGGGAAGGAACTTACATATTTAACGCCGACTTCGAGAGGCAGATGAAAGGCAGATCCGTCTTGCTGAGAAGCTTTTCATGGCCGACATTCACTCGGAGTGCATGCTGTTGTAACAGTGCTTTGCCCCAATATCCTCTAACGGGAGTCCGAGAAAACTTGCAGTTTCAACAGGGTTGTACCAGGGGCGGGTTTTGTATAATTTAGAGTTTAAACTTTTACTGTATCCAGATAGAAGCTGAGCTAGATTCACGCGGAGTTAACCAGGAATTTGTTAGCATAGTTATTTGTTGACTTTTAGTGGATAGTTCTAAGGGCCTTTTTGGGCTCTTTTTTTCATAGGGCTGAATTCTCGAGAGCCAAATTTCTTCATAGCGCTTATGGAGGTGTCTCCTTAATTTCCTGGACGGCGGGAACTCCTCAATCAGATGTCTGCTGGGATGTTTTACGGGGAGCTCTCTTGCCTCACTGTGAAGATTATTTTCCGGGGGACATAAGAAACAACCCGTAGAAGTTCTGACCTCGGCGTTTTCACCGGCCTGCAGTTTTCTCTAAAGGGTTTCTTTAAAGCTCGGCGACCATATTGGAGACGCGTAGCATACAAGCGGCCTTTTCCCCAAGTGCTGCCAGCAAGGGACTTGCGAATTTTGTTACGGCTTTGAATTTAAGATACAATTGCGTCTGCATGCTCGCTAAAATGTGGGTTCTCATGGAATACCACTCTCTGTATGGTTGGGTGTAGGACATTCGTAGCGCGATGCAATCCACGTGGATGTCGAAATTGCCTACACTTGCCGCGTTCACTTTGTATATAAGGTCGCCGATGATTTTGTCATTGACACACTTCGCGAGGTGAAAAACTGGAGTGGTTAGGGAGATAGTCGTTAATTTTACTGCAGAGCTCATCAACGGAAGGGCTGGGACCTGCTACCATTATCAACCAGTTATCGGCGTAGGGCATAATGGTAACCCCTTCTGATGGGGAAGGAAGTTTCGATATGTACAAATTAAGCAAAAGTAGGGATAAGGCACCACTACCGATGCTTGACAATCCCAGAGATTATTTTAAGTCCACCTTTTGAGACTGGGAGGAAGGGCAGATCTTTCCAAGTATCGTGCTGTGATTGACTCAAATTCTTTTTATAATTTTAGCGCTACAATTACTGTTCTATGGTGGTGAAATACTTAATTGTAAATAAAAGAAACTCTGACTTTGGAAGTCGGATAATTGTTGATTTTATTAAAGAAATTCTTTCTCTTTTATACATAATTTCTTAACCTATACATTCATAATTATTCTAACACTAACAAACTAAAAATATGTACATTTGTAATAATGGTATGCAAAGCCAGCAGATTGCTTCATTGGTCTATTTATGTAAACCATGTAAAATGGTTGTGTGTGTGAATATTTGGGTGATTCACATTAACAAAGTAAACAATGTAGAATAGTTGTGTGTGAATATTTTCGTGATTTACATTAACAAACTAACACTGAAAATTAGATATTCCGATCGGCACGTGTATTGACCGGCGTAACTAGCTGAGCAAAAATATGAAGGTGTGAAATGACAAGGGTTTCTTATTCGGAATTCAATTGATGTTAACTTAAAATTTTTTTTAATTATTTTATTTCCAAGTTTTTAGTCTTTATTTAATTGCCTATTATTTCTCATTCTATTTGGTTCATTTAGTGACTCATTATTACAAGGACTCTTCCCTGGCAATTTGTTACAATCTAAGTCCTCAATACATAATCCTTCCAAAGACTTTACTAGACTCTGCGCCACGTATGCTTGTCCCTCCTTCAACTCCAAAATATTTTGATGTCACTTCTACCGGACTGTGTGTAATATTTGTTACAAATATGAGCCAAATCGGACATCATAGGCCGCTTTCTATTCATGTATGTATTATGTGTTCCAAATATGGACCAAGTCGGACCACAAATACGATTTTTTTTGAATATCTCGAACTTTGCGCCACCTAGCGGCGATTTTTTTCATAGGTCGCTTTCTATCGTATGTATTATGTGTTCCAAATATGAGCCAAATCAGACCCCAAATACGATTTTTGTGAATATCTCGATCCTTGCGCCACCTAGCGGCGATTTTTTCCATTGGTCGCTTTCTATTCTTGTATGTATTATGTGTTCGAAATATGAGTCAAATCGGAACACAAATACGATTTTTGAGAATATCTCGATCCTTGCTCCACCTAACGACGATTTTTTTTTCATGTTCGAAACCCTAATCCAGGGTGTTATACGGACCGTGCCTATCGGACGATTTGCAGCCAGCGGATAAATTCGGCAGTATTCGAACGGAGCCTTCCCGATACCGGGCCACCTCAGGAAGTATTGATGGCCTTACAACAGTAAGGGGCGCTGCTGTTGCGGACGGTTCTTTCCCTGTATATAATACTGGACCGCTGAGCACGGCTTGTAGAGCAGGTGGTCGTACGACCAAGATGAACGACTCATTATCTAATTGTAATAAGAACGAAGATAAGAGGAGGACTGAGTCGAAAACCAAGGACGACAAATACGCATTAAGCGATACGCCGGACTCGGGGAGCGAGATTAGTGATGATTCAATGGACTCCGTGTTGGGAAAAGCATACAAATGAAAA
Source organism: Eurosta solidaginis (assembly GCF_040869045.1). Taxonomy (NCBI): domain Eukaryota; kingdom Metazoa; phylum Arthropoda; class Insecta; order Diptera; family Tephritidae; genus Eurosta; species Eurosta solidaginis. The sequence goes on along the minus strand of NC_090319.1, from coordinate 177,089,740 downwards.
CGGAATAGGAGAGTGGAGAAGGGTACGGAGCAGAGGAAATAAAAGAGCTCTCTCGCAGTACCGTGCAAGACTTGGAATGGGCCCATGAGGCGGTAGAAGTAACGAACGCGCGGTTTGAGGTGGTGGATAAAGCGCAAATACCCACGGTACCAAAAGTTAAGGTGTGGATGAAGTCGGGGGATACACTGCGACTTCTGCAGAATTAGAATCCAAACATACCGACAGAGAATTGGAAGATGCTCACTGTATCTCGGCCTACGGAGGAAGGTCAGTTCTATATCTTCCAAATAAACAAGCAGGCGGGGGATATATTGTACACGTAGCTTGGCTAAATGTCCTTTGGTACAGGCAAAATTTACAGGCGACTCAGGAAAAGAAGTCCCGAGGATGAAAATCCTAACAAGCCATAAGTGGGCGTAGTCGAAAAGGACCACAACAGCCTAAGAGAAAAGTCACAGGTGGGGGTAGTCGACGTCACCACGAAGGTGTTAGAAGATGACCAACAGCCAAATGGTGCTGCGAGTCGCACAGAGGAACATCCGGCTCAACAGTTACAAGAGGCTGAAGGGGGCCTCGATCACTCTAAACCAAAAGGGCAAGGTGAAGACGACGTCACGACGAAGGTGCTGGAGGGGGACAAACAGCCCAATGGTGCTGCGAGTCCTACAGATAAACCTCCAACACAGTAAAGTGGCGTCGAGCGAACTCCTCCTAACTCTTGAGGAGGGCTCGTTTGACGTGACGCTGATCCAGTAGGGCGCGCGGATTTGGCGTTTACTACGCGCAAACGGAAGGACGGTTGCTAGCTGTAGTAACGGTAAGGAAACAGCTGCATTCATATATGCTGCCTGAATATTTCGATCTTTCTTCGCTACTCTCAAAAGCTCACTAAGTAAAGAGTTTTAGGGGTTTTCTTTAAAACGTTATAAATGTTTCTATTACTATTTATTCAATAATTAATTAATTCATTTAATTAATAAAAGATATAAGCTTCTTCCCACTTCAACTTTTTTGACGATAGAAAAGAAAATGCACATATATAAAAGTATAAATAAATACACAACAGAAGCGCGTCCGCGATTGCCGGTAGATAGTACTTGACTGACGATTCGAAAATTGTTTTTATGGTGATGGCCCCTGGTCGGTGTTGGCGCTTTCCAATTCGCCGCGCACGGCTGCGCGTTAAGGGGGCGCGCGCCACCGTCTAATTTAGAGATGTAGGCGGCTTATAAATCCTGGTCGCCCTGCAGGGGGTGCGCGCGGTCGTGCGCTTGGCTGTTTTTGAATGTTTGGGGGTTTCTGCTGTTTTGTTTGCAGGGCGCGCCTTTTGGGCCCTGCAGGCGCAGGTTTGTTCCCCCTCTCCGCGTTGCTTTTCTTGGGTTTCGGCTTCCTCGACGGTTGAGTGTTGGGCTTTCTCTGTGCTGGGGCTTTGTGCTGCCGGCGTCGATCTTTCGGTCCCTCGTGTAAGAGGGTGTGGTGTGCCAGGCCACAAATTTTGCACGACCCTCGGGAAGCGCATTCCCCCCGTTGTAAGCGTGAGGGCTAAACAATTAAAACAGTAGCCCTGGGCCCTGGCCACTGCTACACGCTGCGGCGGCCGCATCGCCTTAAAGGCCGGGCAGGTCCGCAGCTCGTGGTAGCGGTGGCAGAGCCGACATTGAAGGCAGTTGCCGGTGTCTGCCGTGGGACCCAGTGGGCATGCCGGTCTCGATGCCAATATGTGTCGTCCTGAAAGTAAAGAAGAGAGAGAGAAATGAGAAGTAGTTGGATACAGCGGATGATGAGCGGAAAGTGAATACTGAAAGGAAAACATATATACGTTATAGCGCTGTGCGCGAAGAGTGCTCCATTGGTAGAAAGCACAGTTTAACTAAGGGGAGCATGACAAGCCCATTTTGAGAGCGAACCTATACAACCCGAATATTGTTGTCAGGGCCTAGGCGAACGTTCTCGATTTGTCCCAGATGCCACTTGGTGGGTGGGAGCGAATCTTCTTCAATTATGACGAGGTCGCCTGGTTGAGGATCTCGCTGTGGCGTTTGCCATTTATAGCGCTTCTGAAGGTTCTTCAGAAAATCCTCTTTCCAGCGTCGATTGAATTGGTGATGAAGCGCTTTGAGCTTTTTCCATCGATTTATCCAGGAGAGGTCTTCCGGGTTTGGCTCAGGAATTGCTAATAGAAGTGCGTCTCGAAGGAAATGACCCGGAGTGAGCGCTGTCAGGTCAGCTGGGTTCTGGGATAGTGGGATTAGAGCCCTCGAATTAAGAACTGCTTCAATACGAACCAACAGCGTCGTGAATTCTTCGAATGTAAACTTGTGGGATGCAGCGGTTTTTTGAAGTAGGTTTTAAAATTTTTAATGGGGATTCCCACAAACCGTCCATATTAGGGGCGCTGGGTGGAATATACTGCCAGTTTATCCCTGGGGCATATTTCTGCACAATGTCCGCAGAGCAGTCGTTAAGAAATTCAAGGCAGTCGCGTTCGAGTGCGCGTTGAGCGCCAATGAACGTTTTACCATTGTCGCTCATCATTTTTGAGGGATAAACTCGTCTGCCCATGAATCGGGCCAACGCTGCTCGAAAGGCTTCGGTGGTAAGGCCCGAGCATAGCTCGAGGTGTACTGCCTTTGTGGGAAAACATACGAATACAGCCACGTACCCATTTGTGATCGTGGTCGACCTCAGAACCGATGCTTTTAATTGGAACGAACCTGCAAAGTCTACTCCTGTTGTGGAAAAGGGGAGTGAGAAATTGCAGTTCTCAGGTGGCAGCGCTGCCATTATTTGCGTACGCGTTTTCTGTTTGAAAAGCGTGCACGATTTGCATTGGAAAATGCATTTTTTAATAAGAGGATTTAGTTTTGTTACGTAGTACTCTTGCCTCTACATTTGGAGCATTAATCGTATTTCTGCATTAAGAAGCAGGCCGTGTAAAAACTCTAGATACAACTGACATAGCCTTGAATCCGGAGGAAGGATTATGGATGCTTCTCGTTGTATGGTAATGTAGAATGTTCCAATCGGCCACCGATACGTAGGAGGCTGTCTCCATCGAGAAGGGGGTTAAGAGCCAGAAGGGAACTCCTTCTGCTAATTGGCATTTTGTTTTGTAGGGCGCTCTTTTCCGCCCCGAAATGGCGAGATTGTGCCATTGCCACAAGCCGCGTTTTTGCATGTTGCAATTCTTTGTGGGTCAGATGGGAAGTATGTGTTGTTGCCACCGATTTGGATTTGTTTCAGGCATTGTTCGCAAAGCGGAACACGTATGCAATCACACCCAGAGCTGGAGAGTATGAGGAGAAAGGTTGAAGAATACCGTCCTCTTCTTCGAGTGCGTGATATGCTTCGAGCTTGCATTTCTCGGGTGGAGAAGCGCTACCTGCTTTCGGCTTTGGCCGTGCCGAAATGTGGCAAGAAAGCTATTGTGGTCCGTGCTACCAAAGGGAGGAGCCTATAAAATCATGCGGCTTGCAACCACGTGTGCCAAGATCAACAGGGTTGTCTTGGCTAGATACATGGCGCCAGGTGCCGGCAGGAAGATATTCTCGAATCTGAGAGGTACGGTTAGCCACATAAGTCTTCCAGGTTGATTGAGATTTTTCAATCCCAGAATCTGACCATAACAATGTGTTGCATGCTTTCATCCCAATCGCTGCCTTCCAACCAGATTTCTTGGAGAAGCATCTTGGTCTGGATCATAACTGGCGACAGCTATCCTGCCGAGTCAAAAAGTTTTGCAACAGAAGATAAAATTTGTCGCTTAGTGACCTCATTCCATAGAATGCCAAGAGTTTTGGTATTGGAAGTACTCTCAAATTTCAACAAGTTGAAGTCTAGAAGATCCTCCTTCGGAAACTGTTCTAATATGGCCCGGTGATTAGGCCTTAATTTCTTTAGTATTAAACCAGCTGATTTTAAGGCTTTTATCACTTGAACAATTGATTCAGTGGCGTTGTTGATGGTGTGACTTCCTGATAGGATGTCGTCGACATACGTCTGCGTCTTGAGAATTGTTGCAGCCAAGGGGAATGTCGCTTTCGTGTCATCGGATAGTTGATGCAACGTACGATTTGCGAGATATGGTGAACAATTGACGCCGAATGTAACCGTTTTTGGATTGAAATCGCTAACAATGAAGTTGGGCGATTTGCGAAATAGGATTCGCTGAAAATTTTTGTCGTTGTATGAGGATCTGACGGTACATTTTTTCAATGCCTCCATTGAACACATACTTATGCATGCGCCACTGTAAAATTAGTAACATGAGATCTGGTTGGAGAGTTGGACCAGTGTAAAACACATCATTCAGGGGTTTGCTTGACCCAGATTTTTTAGAGGCGTTGAAAACCACACGAACTTTGTTGGTGACCTTATCTGGTTTGACTACCGCATGATGTGGCAATTAGAATGAGAAGACTTTGCCGTTCGAAGTTATTTCGTGTCGGGAGATTACATGTGATCAAGAGTTTTTCAGGAAACTTCCTTGAATGGAATTCAAAAATGTATCGACCGGTTTGTGCACGTGTCGTGGTTGTTGCGTATATCTGCTCACACACTTGATCCTCGAGGAATGGAATTTCCTCCTCTTCCCAAAATTTTCTCAATTGAGAGCTGAGTGTCTCGTTTGACACTTTTTGGACTTGTGTCAAGGGTGACAACACATTTTCAGTTATTGGACGACTGAGAATCCGACTAAAAATGGTTTGTTGCGCAAGTATGCTGCCACTCTCTTTTATACCTTCCAGTAGAATTTTTGGAAGTATGTCGCTGCCTGTGACCATCTCAGTCTGACCTGGTATGTGGCAAATGTGATCAGCGAGCTCAAGGAGTTTGAACTGCTCCCAGATTTTGCGACTGATGGTGGATGTTGGCAGATTCTTTGTAAGTTGCGGCAACATAATGGCATGAGCCTTTATCCTTTTCATGGCCTTGGATGCAACCATGTCAAAGGACAAAGCTTGGAGGACTTTTTACGACTTGGCATGGGAGCCAGCGATTTCGAACTTTGAATGTTCGATTGTTAGCTTCAAACGTTGTTGAACTTTCGAGGAAATGAAATTCTTTCCGAGCCATGGTCGATAAGGGCCCTCAGTTGAAAGAATGATTGAAAAGGTTCGTTTTTTGAACGACACAGTAGCTCGCTAGGATCGGAGCTTTTCTGCGTTTTTCGAACGCGAGGTGTCGACTCAGCAGTTATGTGCTGCAAGCTTGATGCATTCGTTCGCGAGGTGGAACGAGGAGCTTGTGGTTTCTCATGCAACAGCTTGTGATGCCGCGGATGACATGTCCAACATGACCACTTCCTCGTGCACTCATTGATGATGTGAGTGCTGCTAACGCAGTTTGTATACAGCTTAGCTTTTTTGACGAATTGTGTCCGGTTTTGCACAGACATTCGCTTGAATTGTGGACAGAATGTAATAAGATACGGGGAGTTGCAACATTGGCAAGTTTAATTTTTAGATTCTGCCACAAGGGTTTACGTCCTGTTGAAGGACCTGTTTTGCGCAGAATTCTGCTGAGTGTCTGGTTTTAGTTTGCTCCGACACCGGCACACTGGAAGGTGCAACCCTGCCGCCCACTTAACACACCACACCTCAACACTAACACATTCACACACATAAATTATCACACCACATATATAAATTCATATATAAACATAAATCACAATTTGCAAAACTTCAAACGATATGGTCGTACTTACGCGCCAACGTTGCTGCAAATTAAAATAAATGTTTATACCTCTCCCAAATAATTTTCTTTTTTTGTTAATTCTCGGAAATTCCGAGTGCAAGGTGAGTGAATGTGCAGTGCAGTGCAAAGACGGGCTAAAATTATCTATGGTCCTTCGAGCCGTAAAGAAAGGCACCTATGGACAGTGAAAACAGAAAATAAAAAACAAGCAAAAAATATTTCAAAACAAAGAATATTAAACAAACATAAGCATAAGTGAAAAATAGTTACAAGCGAACTAACAAAAAAAATACATAAAATACATACATTGAACATAAAAAATTAATAAATCAAAAGATCGGGCGCGGTGCAAAATAATTAAATAAAAAAAAAAAAAAATGTAAGGCGCGATAACCTCCGAAGAGATCTAAGGCCGAGCTTCTCTTCCAATTTGCGTCGTGCTCCTCTTGATTTTCCCTACAAATTGGCCGGACGGGACCTACATGTTTTTATGCCGACTCCGAACGGCATCTGCAAGGCAGATGAGTTTTCACTGAGAGCTTTTCATGGCAGAAATACACCCGGAGCGCTTGCCAAACACTGCCGAGGGGCGACCCCGCGTAGAAAAATTTTCTTATAATTGAAAAACCTTATTTCTAAAATGTTGATGTTACTTTGCCCGGGAGAAATTTGAAGCTTCTAGCTGTTAAAACGGGGCAGAAATTGCGCAAAGTTTCATATCTGAACAATCGGTTGTATAAGGTATATACTATGTATACCACCGATCTCAATATATGCTATGCACGTAAGAATTTGGTGAAATTTGAAGCTTCTAGCTGTTAAAATGGGGTAGAAATTGCGAAAAATTTCTTATCTGAACAATCGGTTGTATGAGATATATACTATATATACAACCGATCTCTATGATTTTTTCAGACAACAATATATGCTATATACGTAAGCATTCGGTGAAATTTGAAGCTTCTAGCTGTTAAAATGGGGCTGAAATTGCGAAAAAATATATATACTATATATATATACTATATATACCACCATTGAACCCAGGGCATACGGTGTGATAGGCGGAGCACGCTACCATCACACCACGGTGGTACGTGCAAAATCACATAAAATAAAACAAAACAGAACGGGCGCGAAAAATGCAAAAATAAACAATAAAACATACATATATATGTACATACATTCAGGTTGAAACTGAGCAAAAAAAAAAACGCACATTAGAGTGATACAAAAACAAACAAAAAAGATTTAAGAATTTCGTCGAGTTAATAAAAATAATAACCTAAAGCAATTTCGGGCGTGCACTAAAAATAACAAATAAACAACCCTACGAAGTAATACAACAGTATAAACCAAAAGGTATTAAACATGAAACTGTTTACTTTCTACGGTCTTAATGGTTCTTTAAACCCACTCTAACCCCTTTATAGATTGCAGTAAATTGTATCTAACCAATAATAGAATTGCCTTAGTTGCGAAGAAAAGTAAAAAAAAAGCAAATACTTTAAAAAGAAATTATTATTCCCTGCAGGCTAATGCATTTTTCCTTGTGCTAGCACAATAGCAAATCAAAAAGACCGCTATTACATTCCGGCATGGTTTTGGGGACTCCATCGGGTCCTCCCGGGGTCATTTGGGGGACATTCTGGGATGGTTTTGGGGACTCCCTCGGGGTAATTTGGGGGACATTCTGGGATTGTTTTGGGGAATCTCTCGCGGTTATTTGTGGGGCATTCCGGTATGGTTTTGGGGACTACATCAGGTCCCCCTGGGTCATTTGGGGGACATTCTGGGATGGTGTTGGGGACTCCCTCAGGGTCATTTTTGGCACATTCTGGGATGGTTTTGGGGACCCTTCGTGGTGATTTGGGATCATTCTGGGATGGTTTTGGGGACTCCCTCGGGACTATCTGGGGGTCATTCTGTGCTGGTTTTGGAGACTGCATCGGGTCCTCCCGGGATTATTTGGGGGACATTCTGGGATGGTTTTGGGGACTTCGTCGGGGTAACTATCCCCGATTGACCCCAAATGACCCTTAGGAAGTCCCCAAAACCATCCTAGAATGACCCCCAAATAATCCCAAGGGAGTCCCCAAAACCATCCCAGAATGACCACCAAATTACCCCGAGGGAGTCCCCAAAACCATCCCAGAATGTGCCCCAAATGACTCCGAGGGAGTCCCAAACACCATCCCGGAATGTCCCCCAAATGACCCTGAGGGAGTACCCAAAAACATCCCGGAACGACCACAAAATGACGCCGGGACGACCCGACGGAATCCCCAAAACCATCCCAGAATGTCCCCCCAAATTATCCCGGGGCATCCCCCCCGGTAATGACCCCCAAATGACCCCAAGGAAGTCCCCAAAACCATATCGGAATGTCCCCCAAATGACCCCGAGGTAGTCCCAAACACATACGGGAACGCCCCTTAAATTACGCCGGGACGACCCGATGGAGTCCCCAAAACTATCCTAGAATGTCCCCCAATGACCCCGGGATGACCCGATGGAGTCCCCAAAGCCATTCCGGATTGTCCCCCAAATTACCCCAAGGGAGTCTCCAAACTCATCCCAGAATAACCCCCAAATGACCCCGGGAGGACCCGGTGGAGTCCCCAAAACCATCAGGAATGACCCCCAAATGACCCCGAAGCCATGCCGAAATGACCCTGATAAAACCCCGCGGATTATTTTTTGCTATTCCCATTTCGGGGTTAGCAGCATAAAATGAGACATATCGCTCCAATTGCTCATGCGTAGCACGTTCCACTTTTGATTTCCTTGAAAAAACATTGATTTTAAAATATTTGTTACAAAAAATAATGAACAATATTTAATTCTTACGTATATTCCATTTTGCGATTCGGTTTACTTTATCTAGGTCACCACAGTATTGTGAAAAGCGTAGGTCGTAGGGCTTTTTAGAGTTGTCAAGTTATTCACAGAATAGAAATATTTGTCAACTTGATAAAAATCTTGATTACTTGTCAACTTATTAACAATTTGTCCAGCGCACAGAATCGGGCCATTAATCTCTCTAAAATAAAGGCAAAAATAAACATTTAAGTATTAACTTGCAAATTTACCCAGCAAACCACCCTCTGCTTGCGTTCCTAACATATAAGTCAAGCAAAGGCAGGATTGTAAAAGCTAAATAAACAGTAGGCATAAAGACAAAGACAAAACCATCGTTAACTCACTTTCTGGCCTGCCAAATAAATCAAATTATAAAAACATACTGTCACGAATATTAGTGACACTAAGCGATATTCACATCACTAATCTGATACTAAGTAATTAAAGCCACAAAAACAATAAATCAAGCAGTCACTTGTATTTACATAAACGAATCAATCATTATGTCTACACATATGTACGTACACACAGCGGAGAGAAAACGCACAAACACATGCATATATCTTATCTGAGATGCTCACAAAAGTATGCAATAATTTGTGCAAGTATCACTCACAAATATACGCTCATCTTTAGTTATAGCTGGAAATTTATAGCTGGTCAACGAGTAAATTCTAGAAATAGAAGCGCCTAGAAGTATGCGAACGAGACATTACATAGCATAAAAGGAGGTAAAGCTTCGAATCAGCAATGAGTTTGATTTAAGCACGCTATCGGTCGAGAAGTAGTAGTATTGTGAAGTACTTGAATAAAAGCCATTTTGCAATATTGAATAGTGGAGTTATTTACTCAACAGTTTAGTGACTCTAACGTTAGTAGAAGGTTGCAAATAAGAGGATTTGCCCTAACTTCGTTACAATTGGTGTCAGAAGAGGAATTGTTGCATAAACTCCGAAGATTTTGAACACAACTTGGCCATGGCGAAGTTGACTGAATTAAAGATTCAGCAACTGAAAAAGGAGTTGGAGAACCGTGGATTGAATACAACCAGCAATAAGATCGAACTTCAAGCACGGCTACGAGAGGTAGTGGAGTCGCAAGGAATTGATGTGGACGAGTATGTCTTTTATCCTGATGTGGAAGAGCCAGCGCCTAAAATGGAAGAGAAGATAGAGACTCCGAATCCATTGGCAAGTGTTGACACTAACGCGATACTAGCAGTGTTGAAGCAAATGTCGTCACAAATATCAACCGAAATGTCATCTCAACTGGAATCGCAGGAGAACCGTATAACATCCATGATGAAAGCACAGAAGACATATATGGCATTCAAGATGGAATCAAAGGAGGCACGTATTGCAGAAATGTCGTCAGAAATAAAATTGAAGGTTGAAGCACAAGAAACGCGTATTTCAGATATTTCGACACAGATTACATCAAAGATGGAAACACAACTGAAAGAACAAGAGGCACGCAAAACTCGAAGCGCGTATGGACGAGAAAATAACGCAGTTTGAGGAAAAAATCGAAGCCGAGGTGAATGCGTTGAGAGGTCGTATACAGGAGTTGCAACTAAATCGCCCAGTTGTTTCGGAAAGTAATCCAAAGGTAAAACACCATCGTTTGACGGTTCTGTTCCTTTTCAGGTGTTTAAGCTTCAGTTTGAGAAGACCGCAACAGTGAACAACTGGAATGCTGAAGATAAAGTTGCAGCTCCATTCGTAGTATTGAAGGGATCAGCAGCCGAAATCCTACAGACGATTCCCGAAGGAGAGCGGAACAACTATGAAGCATTGATCGCTGTTGTAGAACGACGTTAGGGAAGCAAGCACAGGAAACAAATCTACCATATAGAATAGCAAAACCGCTATCAAAAATCTAACGAGACTTTGCAGGAATTTGCTTCAGACATTGAAAGATTGGCTCATCTTGCAAATGCGGACGCACCTGTGGAATACACTGAAAGGGTAAAGATTCAGATTTTTATAAATAGCATACGAGATGTGGAAACGAAACAAGCCTACATATGCGAATCCAAAACTAACATTTGTCGAAACGGTATCCCATGCACTGACTCAGGAAACAGCATCACTTTTGAGTAAGCCCGCATACAAAGGTCATCGCGTGGAAGTGGAAAGGCCAGACTGGGTAGACACAATTTTGGAAGCATTAAAAGGATCACAGCAGAAAAACGATGGTGCCGTCAAATGCTTTAAGTATGGAAAATCAGGGCACATTGCACGCCATTGCAGCACCGGTCCTAACAGTTCCAATAATATGGGTGGTCGTAAACGCAGAGCTGAAGGAGATAAGCATATCTTCAAGTCAGCCGCAAGGGGCGACAACTGGCTCCCACAATTGAATGCCCCATAATCTCTATCTCGCAAATTGGAAGAAGGTCAAGCAATCTTACTGTCGGAGAACAGGTGGGTGGAAAGGAACGTTTACTGACTGCAAATACGGGTGCATCCCATTCCATCATTCGATAAGATTTAGTCAACAAGAAGATAAGACCATAGCTTGGAGCAAAATTACGTACAGCCACGGGAGAGGACTTCCAGGTAATAGGAGAAGTAGCAATTGGGAATGTCACGGTACTACATAACTTTATAGTGGCAGAGATTGTTGATGAAATCACTATTGGAGTGGACTCCTTAATCGAACAAGGTATCAAGATCGATATGCATAGCAAGATGATGCGATATAAGAACATGGATGTGCCACTTAATTTCGGCTACGAGAGAGGCTACAGCGGTAAACAATTGCTGGTGGAAGAGAGTAAGCAAATACCACCAGAAGCATTCATCTGGGCAAAGGTTGATGGAGATTGTGGGACAAACAAATTGTGGGTTGCCGAAGCAGTAAACAAATCAACACCGAACATACTTGTAGGAAAAACCCTGGCTATGACAAAACAAGATGAACGTATTCCGGTAAGAGTACTCAATGAGTTCAAGTCACCACTCAAACTGACCAAAGGAGCTATTTAGGAAGATGCCAAGAGGCTGATGTAGTTATTAACTGTGAACAGTTCCAGGAACGCGTTTCATCTAGTAATACTGATCTTTCAAATGACATCATGGCATGGACGGAGGGGCTAGAGGAAGCCTATCAGAGTAAGGCAAAACAACTGCTCCTAAAGTACAAAAACATATTTGACCAGGATGGTTCAAACAAGGCCGCACTAATGTTGTTAAACATTAAATTGACACTGGAGACGCGAGGCGGATACTTTAAGCTCGTCTTAGTATTCCACTGGCGAAGCGGGAAGTTGTGAGTAAAATCGTGGAAGAAATGAGCGACAGCGGCGTCATCGAACCATAAGCTAGTCCATGGAGCCCACCGGTGGTACTTGTGAAGAAGAAGGATGGGAAAATGAGGTTTTGCGTTGACTACCGCAAGTTGAGCGACGTCACGAAAAAGGATAGCTACCCATTGCAAAGAATTGACGACACTCTGCACTCGCTCTCTGGTACGAAATGGTTTTCCACACTGGGTTTGAAAAGTGGCTACTGGTAAGTGGAGGTGAAGGGGGAAGACAGAGAGAAAACAGCCTTCAGCGTCGGAGATGTTCTTTGGCAATTTACCTTTTGGACTTTGTAATACCCCAGTTACTTTTGAGAGACTCATGGACCAGGTACTGAAACGTTTACATTGGAAAACATGCTTGGTGTACCTGGACGACATCATCATATTGGGCAAAGACTTTGATGAACTTTGATGAACATTAAGAACTTGGCGGAAGTTTTCCAGAGAATAGCTGGCGCTGATCTGAAGCTAAGTCCCAAAAAGTGTTCGCTGTTTAAAAATTAAGTAAATTATTTGCGTCACAAGGTAACGACAGAAGGCATCTGTACAGCGAACGAAAAGATAGAGGCAGTAAAGGATTGGCCAAGACCACAGAACTTGCATGAATTAAGAAGTTTCCTTGGGCTGTGCACATATTACCGTCGATTTGTACCAAACTTTTCCAGCGTAGCCCATAGCCTCCATGAGCTTACAAGAAAAAATAAAGCTTTTGAGTGGCTTTCCGAACATTGAAGGAGCGTATGTGCACTGCCCCAATGTTGGCATATCCGATTCTAGGAGCAACATTTATTCTAGATACAGGTGTGAGTGGATGTGCTATAGGAGGCGTTTTATCACAACTGGTCGATGGACAGGAGAAGGTAGTTGCATATTATAGCAGTTCGATTGGAAAACCAGAGAGGAACTATTACGTTACACGGAGAGAGCTATTGGCATTGGTAGAGTGCATTAAAACTTTTCACAAATAACTCTACGGCCCAGATCACGCAGCGTTGAAATAGCTTCTGCAGTTCCGTAATCCGGAAGGACAATTGGTACCGTGGATCGAGTGACTACAAAGCTATGACTTTTCCATTGAGCATCGAAAAGGTAGTACCCATGGAAATGCTGATGCAATGTCACGAAGACCATGTAGTTTGGAAGCCAAGCACTGTTTAAAGGCAGAGGCTAAATAAGACAGTATAGATGTCCGGCTAATGACTAAAAAGTGTAAGGATGAATGGGACAAGGAACAACTAAGGAAGTATCAGCTAGAAGATACATATCTGTCAAATGTTATGCAAGGGCTCGAACGAAACGAAAGACCAAACAGAGAGGAGATGTCAGCGGAGAGTCCCATTGCGAAGTCATATTGGGCGCAGTGGAACAGTTTAGAATTGATATTCGGTTGCTTGCATCGAGTATGGGAGAGATAGGATGGTCAGTGCAAGAGGAAACTGATAGTTCTTCCCAGAAAGAGGATTCCTGACGTGCTCAGCGAGCTACATAGGTCCCAGTGGAGTGGAGGTCATCTGGGAATCACGAAGACGCTCGAGAAAATTAAGCAGATATTCTATTGCGTTGGTTGCCGTCAGTCGGTCACTGAGTGGATTGCGAACTGCGAGGTTTGCAGCAGAGCGAAAGGGCCCAAAACCGGAAGTCATGGCCAGATGAAGCAATATAACTCAGGTGCACCATTTGAAAGGATCGTCATGGATGTCCCAGGTCCTTTTCCTACTAGCAACCTCGGAAACAAATACATACTGGTGGTTATGGATTATTTCAGTAAATGGCCAGAGGTATATCCAATCCCAAACCAAGAAGCGGAAACAGTAGCAGAAGTAGTTACAAACGATTGGGTTGCAAGGTATCGTGTACCAATGGAGTTACATTCTGACCAAGCAGGAATTTTGAATCAGCTGTGTTCCAAGAAATATGTAAGAAGTTGGGCATTCGAAAAAGACGAACAACTTCATTGCATCCTCAGTCCGATGGTATGGTGGAACGTTTCAATAGAACCTTGGAGGAGCATTTAAGGAAAGTAATAGACAAGTACCATAAGGAGTGGGATACACACATATTCTTGATGGCTTACCGCTCGGCAGTGCATGAGGCAACGGGCCAAACTCCTGTAAAAGTAAGTTTTGGCACTGACCTTCGACTGCCAGCTGATTTGAAGTTTGGGATAGATGCTGCTGCGGAGAGAAATGTCAAAAAATCCACTGGTAATTTGGAAGAAGAGTTGAGAGAACTACATGATCTGATAAGGCAACGAACAAAGATTATGAGTGACAAGATGAAACCCAGATACGATAAAGCAATTAATTCGGAAGAGTTTTCAGGAAGGAGAATTGGTGCTGTTATACAACCCACAACGGTAAAAAGGTTTGTCCCCGAAATTGCAGTGTAACTGTTAAGGCCCAAACAAAGTTGTAAAACGGATCAACGAAGTAGTTTACCGCATACAAACCATTGGTAAACCACAAACCAAATTAAGGTGGTTCATCTGGAAAGGCTGGCGGCGTTTAGGTAGAGAAATTTGGTGGAGGGCAGTGTGACGAATATTAGTGACAAAAAGTGATACTCGCATCACTAATCTGTTACTAAGTAAATAAAGCCACAACACTAAAGCAAGCAGTCACTTGTATTTACATAAACGAATCAATCATTATGTCTACACATATGTACGTACACGCAGCGGAGAGAAAACGCCCAAACACATGCATATATCTTCTCTGAGATGCTCACAAATGTATGCAATAATTTGTGCAAGTATCACTCACATATAAACGCGCATCTGTAGGTATAGCTGGAAATTTATAGTTGGTGGACCAGTAAATTGTAAAAATAGAAGCCCCTGGAAGGTTGCGAACGAGATATTTCAGAGTATAAAAGGAGATAAAGCTGAGAATCAGCAATGATTTTGATTTAAGAACGATATCTGTCGAGATGTAGTAGTATTGTGAAGTACTTGAATAAAGGCTATTTTGCATTATTGAATAGTGGAGTTATTTATTCAACAGTTTAGTAATTCCAACGTTATTAGAAGGTTGCAAATAAGAGGATTTGCCCTAAATTCGTTACAATACTTAAAAGATTCGCACTAAGAAATAAACGTTTGGTCAGCGACGAAACTGCAGTCCACGAAAATAAGGAAATAAAGTTCCTTGCTCTTGAAGCAATAAGAAAAGCGAACCAAAACAAAACTTATTATTCTATTGTTCTATTGTTAGCAGTATACAAATAGCCAAACACACAAACTTGTGTTCAACCACCCCCAA
The DNA here is from genome assembly GCF_040869045.1 of Eurosta solidaginis. NCBI lineage: Eukaryota > Metazoa > Arthropoda > Insecta > Diptera > Tephritidae > Eurosta > Eurosta solidaginis. Next base: position 177,074,615 of record NC_090319.1, on the reverse strand, counting down.
CAAAGACAGTAAGTGAACAATCTCACTTACATATATATCTGTAGGCAAAACTGATTTGTTTGCTAGGTAACCCAACGAACATTTGGGTCATAAAAGCATAAAAAAAAGCTAAGGAAATATTATTTCAAATTAAATAAACTAAGCGTACTACATTATTAGCACATTATTTTTTCAAAACAGTTTAGAAAATACACTCGCGAGCAAAATAAAAAGAATTAATATATACATAAAGATATATAAACCTATATAAGTTTATTGAAAATCTAATAAACGTAAACGCGAAAAGTAAAAAACTTCCACTTAAGCGACGAAAACTCAAAAAAAAAGAGAGGACACCTATTAATCCATCATTAAATTTATTTAGACAATGTCAACAGAGCCTAAAACTCCTCTTTTAGTTCCATTAGAAATGTGTGATGAAGAAAAACCCAAGGTACTCCTGCAGACACTGCACGCGCAAAACAGGGTGCAAAAGCCAAAAAAGGCAAAGACTTTTCAGCTGCAAAATTCATTGCAGAAAGTGACAGTGTCATAAAATACTGCACTAGATTCTCCTCATTACCTATAGAGGAAAAGACGGAATCGGTTCTTGAGGTGAAAGAAAAATCGCTTGACAGATTTTGGACACGACTCCAATCTGCGTTCGACGCAATTATCGAAACCGACGATTCAGATTTAACTGAAAATTTTAAAGACTCGGCGTATTCAAAATATGAGAATTGCTTAGACCGATACGAAGAAAAAAGGCTATGATCTCCGGTCAACTTAAACTTCTAAGGCCTGTTACTGCACCTACTCCACCCCAACTAGTAGAGCTGCCCCAAACACAAATTAACGAAGCAAGTTCAGGCATATATCTTAAAGTGCCAGCATGTGATACCGAAGTATTTCATGGGGGTTATGAACAATGGCCGTCCTTCCGAGACATGTTTACAGCCGTGTATATAAACCACTCAAAGTTATCACAAAAAATTATATCATTTAAGAAATAAAACGAAGGGTGAAGCAGCGGATATAGTAAAACAGTTCGCACTTAATGACGACAATTTTAATCTGGCTTTGGAAGCGTTAAAGAGCAGATATGAAAATGAACGAGTGTTGGTTGATAAACAAATAACCATACTAATGAACTTGCCAAAAATTCAAAAAGAAACAAGTGAGGAATTTCTTAAATTAGAAGCAACAGTTACAAACTGTTTATCGGTTCTAGCAACCCAAAATATTCCCACTGACAACTGGGACCCAATCCTGGTAAATATTTGTGCTGCCACACTACCAGAAAAATCATTAATTTTATGGGAGCAATATCTCATCCCGAAAAAAATGCTCAACGTGGCAAGAAATGAAAGATTTCTTCACCACCCAGTTCGAAGTCGCAGAACGGGTAGATAATAAAGGAACAAAGCCGAAAAATATGCAACGAATGCAAAACAAAAGCTTCTTTAATCCCCAAGCCAATAACTATAATTCAAACAATAAGAGTTTCAATAGAAACCAGTCGTTCACTTCAGAACAAAGAAGATATTCGCCATGCGAACTGCGAACGGAGGTCATTATATAAGATCTTGCGAGAAGTTTAAAAATGTATCTTTAAATGACAGAAATAATTTAGTCAGAACTAAAAAACTCTGCGCAAACTGCCTATCAAGTAATCACTCAGTACAGAGTTGTTCGAGTTAATACAGCTGCTCATATTGCCAAAGGAGACCTCATTGTTGCAGTGAAATAACTCCCAAATGAAATAACTCCAATGAAATAAGTCCCAATAAAAATGAAATAACTCCCAACCTTAATAAATAAAATAACTCCCAAAGAAGGAAATGAAATAACTCCCAATATTTGCCAGTTATTTCATAATGCAACCATAAGTCCCAAAAAAAATTAAATAAATCTCAAATGAAATAAGTCCCAAACAAAATGAAATAAATCCCAAATCAAAATTTGAAATGGTATCTTTATACTATATAATCAGTTACAATGAGATATGAAAAATACATCAAACTATTATGTACATATGTAAAAGCAAAGAGTATATATTTGTTAAGAGGCGTCACTCGATACTTTGTTGTTGCCAAAGCAACCCTGTCATGTCGAATGTGATTCTCAAGGAAGTTTTGTTTAGTTTTTTTTAATTGAATCCTATATAGTTATGCGGTAAAGTGACTTTGCATAATTACGATTTTTGGAAAGAGAATTAATTAATTAATTTAATACAATCAGTAAAATAAACACAAATAACCCACGAAAATGTATAGAAGGCGTTTTTATAAATACATCTGATAAAAAAAAACCAACGACTACCTTGAGAAAACATCGAGTAATTTGATTTGGCAACAACAAAAGTATCGAGTGACGCCTCTTGACAAATATATACTCTTTGGTAAAAGTTACAATTACAAGAAGACTTGAATAGTGTCGTCGAAATAAACGTTATTTATTTTAAAAAGTCGAATTTTTTTTATGAAATTAACATAATTTATTAAAAGTAAAAAATAAAAGGGCGTGATTTTTTATTCTAAATTTTCTATTGTTTTTTAAATAAATAAATAGAATGAAAAAGGTCCATTTTCCTCGTTGGTACTATTTAAAAATTTTTCATTCCTTGGAACAATTTAAGGCATCTGGTACCACCAAGCAAGCAGTGAATTAGATAAAATGGCTGTATGCTTGTGTTCGCGGAAAGTAAACAAATAAATCATAAAATTTTACAATAATACGCAAATTTAAACAAATGAAGATAGGTTTTATAAACATTATAAAGTGTACTTATGTATAAAATTCTTGTGAAAGTGTTCGTATGTAGATAAAAAGTGATAGTTATACCATTGTAAATTTAACTACTAATTACTAGTAAATTGTTAATAACAATTAAAAATTACTTGCTGATCCTCGTTGGGGAACTCCCTGAGAAACTATGTGCAAAATTTAAAAGTTGAAACCCCTTTGGTTTGCGAATAAAACCAATTGGTCCCTTAATGTATGGCCGACCCATAGAAACTGTTAGAAGAACGTCAAAGTTTGATAAAATTGTATTGTTAAGAAAATTAAATATCTCCCAACAAAAATGAAATAACTCCCAATGCCTGAATTACAAACAATGAAGTAAGTTCCAATAAAAATGAAATAACTCCCAATCTCAAAAAATTATGAAATAACTCCAAAAGTAATTTTATTGGGGATTATTTCATTTGGGAGTTATTTCATTATGAAATAATTGCCAGCAAAAATTATGAAATAAGCCCCAATGAATTGGGAGCTATTTCATAATGAAATAAGTCCCAATTTGTATGGAAAATATTTGGGAGTTATTTCATTTTTTTGTTGGGAGTTATTGCATTTGGGAGTTATTTCACTGCACCGACATCATTCGATGATCCATAATAACAATTATAAAAATAATCAAAATAGCTCAAATGCCTAAAGAACCACAGGGCTAGCTGCAACAGCTACGTCTGAAAATCCCGAAATGGGAAATCACGAAAATTGCCAACAGCAAACATGTTGCTCAAAATCAGCCAACATACAAACGCTTCATTCTAATAATGAAAGCAAAACGTTATTACCTACAGCAATTATCTCTATCGAGCACCGAGGAGAATTGTTTAACTTAAGAGCCCTCATAGCTCAAGGATCACAGCGATCCATCATAACATCTCAGGTTCAAAGGAGGTTGAATATGCCAACCACACCAGCGAATTTCGAAATTTAAGGTATGGGCGGAAGAGTAGTAAAAAACTGAACTAAAATCTGCCTCATTACCCTGGTTTCTCACAACGCGGATCAAAGAATAAAATCACACGCTATAGTTCTACCGCGACTTACTAATATGCTCCCAAGCTATAATATATGTAAGTATCAAGCATTGACAAAAGTTTTCGCATTTGAAACTAGCCGACCTTAACTGCCATACCCCAGATCAAATAGACATATTATTGGGAAGCGATTTAACCCCCAAATAATACCAAAAGGTGTTGAGAAAATTTCCAACACCCTATTAGCCCAAAATACCATTTTCGGATGGATTTTCAAAGAGAAATTCTCCACATTCACAACGCACATGAAAGATATTTCGAATGACCATCTTAACTCACAATTGAAAAAATTTTGGGAAGTGGAAGAACTCCCTCCCATAACCGTTACTACACCTGAAGATAAGTATTGTGAAGCTTTCTATGAATCCACAACTACAAGGTCAGGTAACGGGAGGTACGTCGTTCGACTACCATTTAAACACCAATATCTAGATACACTCGCCTTGGGTCAATCACGAACTTCAGCAATTCTTAAGTATGGAGAGAAACTGACTTAAGAAAGGCGATCTAAAAACCTCATATGATAACGTCCTTGAGGAATACCTAAAATTAGATCATATGGAAGCAGTAAATTCCTATGAAAAAATTGCGAACGGTAAATATAAATCATTTTACCTCCCACACCATGCAGTTGTTAAACCTGAAAAACTTACAGCAAAAGTATACCACTCTTACTTTTGTTGTAATGCATCTAAAAGCACGAACTCAGGCAATTCGCTAAATGATGTTCTATATACGGGACCCACTTTGCAGCCCGACATAGTGCTACTGATATTACAGTGGCGTACGTATAAATACGTATTCAATGGCGACGTCGAAAAAATGTACAGGCAAATCCTTCTACATACAGACGACCAAGACTATCAACGTATAATATTTCGTAATTCGCATAGTAGACCGATACGAGACTGCAAACTGAAAACGGTGACATTTGGCGTAAACCGTGCCCCCTTTCTAGCCATTCGAACATTGCGTGAACTAGCAAAAGATACTAAAGCGCAACTAGCTCTAGCCGCCCCGGTGCTTAGCTCTCAAACATATATAGAGGGCATCCTGTCTGGAAGCCTTAGCCTTCCTCTAGCGTGCGAATCATTGCATCAAGTAACCAAAGCCCTTGATTCGGCAAGATTCCCGTTAAAAAAGATAACTGCAAATCATCCAGAAATACTGGCAAATATAAATAAAGAGCATCTATTGGATACAAACTTTTTGAAATTTGAAAAAGAGAGCACCACCAAAACCCTGGGCATACAATGGAATGCGATATCAGATCAATTCTCATACACGCTTGAGTCAAGATCTGCAATATCAGCAAAAACGAAAAAACAAATTCTGTCATATGTGGCAAAACTTTTTGACCCCACAGTGCGCTGCAATTTTTCTCTGCCCTTTCCTATCATGGGTGTTGATTTTGTCCGAACTTTCCAGCTAAAGGCCTCGATGCTAAATTTTCTCAATTGAGAACAGAGTGTCTCGTTTGGCACTTTTTGGACTTTGTGAGGACCCCAAAACTGAGGGTTTGTACCTTCACAACATATAATTACATATACATTTTTAACATACATTTTTGTAATACAACTAGCGGGACCCCGGTGTGCTTCGCTACAACAATAGAAATATTGGAAAAAGAATAAAATATCATAGAATTTTTTTAACCTTTATTTCAATTCTTAATCCAAAACATTTAGATTCTCTACATTTTTCGCTTTTCCATCTGGGATATGAATAAACAAACAATTTGGAATGCCTACCTGGAACGATTCCTCCAAATTCAATCCGATTCCTCCAAATTCAATTGTTCTCTCGCCGCGTACGGACGTGTTTTTAATCGCTCTCATATTTTAACGTATTCTTATATTTTCTTTTACTTTAAATTGCCAAAATAGACGAATATTGTGGAAAGTGTAATAAACAATTTTCCAGAACTGGTGACAATAGTCTAGTGCCGTGTAATAGGTTCTGCAAGAGGATTTTCCACAGAGCCTGTAGTGAGGGTATATCGGACTATGAAGTAAAGCTAATGAAGGCTAACCCGCATTTGCTTTACTTGAAAAGTGTGTGAACATGACGGACAAGCTATCTAATATTTTGAACGCTACTCTTGTGGCTCAAAAACAAGGTTTTTACATAATTTCCAATGCTGTGTCTAAAAAATTCGATGATTTAAAAAATCATATAATGGACTCTTTGAAGTCATCCAACAACAACTTAAATGTTGCTGAGTCATATGGTTGTCCGAATGTCAGAAATAGTGCGCTATTTATTTCTGCTCTCCCCATGGCATCCAATAACAACAACTTAATACAAAGCAACCTAATGCATTTTCCCGCTACCCCGCTTGGCACGGAGTTCACTAATTCCCCTATCGATAATCCTGCCACTAATTCCCCTGTCGAAAAACCTGCACCTACTACTACTCTTACATCTATACCGGCTGCTATTATAACTCAGCCGCAAACATCGAAAATCCTCTCTACTAGTTCTACTACAAAGACAACTTCTACTTCTCCTGCATCTACATCTGCATCTACATCTAAAAACGCCTCATCTCCTAACGTCTCTCATTCGTTTAAAACTACGTCTATATCTGCAAATACATCAACATCAATTAGTTCCAATTCTACATCTAAAACTAAATCTACTGCATCCACATCTAAATAAACTAAAGCTAACAATCATAAAAATAATTCAAATGTGCCTTCTGATAATTCCAATAAGTCTGATGCTCAAATGGTTGTCAACAATGTGACAAATACTAGTGCAGTTTCGCGCCCTGCTGGCACTGTATCTTATGCAGATGCTGCAGCTAGCGTAGTTAATGCAAATGTGCCATCTGTTGATGTTTCTGACAGACAACGAAAGAGTGCATCAAAAGAAATTACGCAAAAATTGTGTGTTGTTAGTGGTAGCAATGACAATGCTGAGTTAGATGTATTTGTGCGGTATAAATGGATTCATTTATCCTTATTTAAGCCATGGGTCACTGAGGAGAGTATTGTTAAATACATATCTGATCACTTTGGCATTGCTGCTTCTAATGTCGCTTGTTTTAAGTTAGTAAAGAGAGATGTCGACATTACCACTTTAGTATTTAGTATTTATTTATTAAGCCAATTAAAATACAAAATCTTACAGGCTCAGTAGAAATATGTGTTAACAGTAAGCAAATTACTAGTATAAATAAATGGCTTACTTATAAAAAGGGTTTATTGTACTTAAAAAGCGCTCTTTTGAGCAAGAAAAATCTATTTCCAAATAACTTAAAATTCTATTAAACTCAATCAAGGTTCTAGTAGTTGGAGCATTGATTGCATAAAGAGCTTTGAAAAGACGAACATTGAAGAATTCAGAGTTCTAAGCGCTCTGGCAGGAATGTTTCTGAAAATCCTCTCAAGGAGCATTGGGCAGTCAGTCGCACCGCGAAAAACGTCAAAAATAAACGACAGCGACAAAATAAGTCTCCTGTTCTGCAGTGACTTTAAATTAATCAATACGCATCTAGCTTCATAAGTCGGAATGGGTTCAGAGAAGCGTAAGCTGCGCAAAGCAAAAAATAAGAATAATTTCTGGATCCGCTCAATTCTTGCAATGTGGCACTGATAATACAGCGACCAAATGAAACAGACATACTCAAGTTTAGAGCGCACAAACGCTGTATACAAAAGCTTTAGCATGTAAGGGTCAGTGAATTCCTTATAAAGGGCGAGTTAGATAAATGGTATGAGGTATCAATGACATTAACGCGTTTTGAAAAAGTTATATGAAAACATTTTTTTAAGTTAAGAGTTAACCGATTGCTATTACCAAAGAGTATATATTTGTTAAGAGGCGTCACTCGATACTTTGTTGTTGCCAAAGCAACCCTGTCATGTCGAATGTGATTCTCAAGGAAGTTTTGTTTAGTTTTTTTTAATTGAATCCTATATAGTTATGCGGTAAAGTGACTTTGCATAATTACGATTTTTGGAAAGAGAATTAATTAATTAATTTAATACAATCAGTAAAATAAACACAAATACCCCACGAAAATGTATAGAAGGCGTTTTATAAATACATCTGATAAAAAAAACCAACGACTACCTTGAGAAAACATCGAGTAATTTGCTTTGGCAACAACAAAAGTATCGAGTGACGCCTCTTGACAAATATATACTCTTTGCTATTACACCATGTATTTAAATTATCCAAATCTAATTGCATCAATTCAGAGTCATGCTGACTGTGAATAAGTGAATAGATTTTTAAATCATCATCATATAGTAGAAACCTAACTGCAGAGAAGCAAGAGCGAATGTCATTAATGAACAATATGAAGAAAAGTGGTCCTAGGATGCTTCCTTGTGGGACACCAGAACAGGCAACGAAAGGCGAAGACCTCACATTGTCCACAACAACCCTACAACTTCGGTTTTGTAGGTATGCTTCAATCCCTTTTAGAAACACTGAGTGGAGACCCATACAGGCCAGCTTCTTAACCAGGACTATATGAGAAACCCGATCAAAAGCTTTAGAAAAGTCCGTATATACTGCGTCAACCTGACACCCAGACTGAAAAGCTGCGATGCAGGCATCAGAAAAAATAGCTAAGTTAGTCAAAGTTGAGCGTCTGGGAAGAAAGCCATGTTGCTCTGGACATACAATATTATTAACGAAAAAAAGTAATTTTTCTTGGATTATGCATTCAAAAAGCTTTGACGTGGCGGAAAGGTTTGAAATGGGTCTGTAGTTGCTAATATCATTTTTATTGCCACTCTTAAAAATAGGTGTAATAAAAGCCAGCTTCCACGCGTCAATGAAAGTACCCGAGGAAAGGGAACTATTAAATATTAATAAAAGGGAATAAACAAGAGCTTCGCACTGCTTAAATACAATTGCTGACAGACCGCCAACATATGTATTTGATGACTGTTTAAGTCGAGAGATGCCACAAACGACATCATCAAAAGACAGTGCAAGATTTCCAAAATTTATCGATGGTTGTATGTTGAAACTAATGTTATCACTATTATCAGGGTTCGACGCGAAGTTGGCCATGAAAAACTCAGCGAACAGATTTGCCGCATCAGCTGGAGTATCAACAGCTTTATCGCCAAGGAAGAGAGAGAAGGGAATATTCGACACAGATTTTTTCGAGTTAACAAAATTCCAAAACGATTTGGGATTTGTTTTTAAGTTTTCTTCAAAACTTGAAATGTAATTTCTGTGCAAAAATTTATCCAGGTACGTGAACTTCCTTTCAAACTCTTTATACTTAGCGAAGAACACCATATTTTTACTATTTTTGAATTTGCAAAAAAATGTATTCCTCAAATTTCGAATTTTCATCAAGGCTGCGTTATGCCAAGGAACTTTATACTTCTTTTTGGAAACCAAAGGAATAGACCGTTTACAGATGTCCACAACAGTAGTTTTAAATATCTCGAAACTGTTAATGTCTAAGTTGTGAAACAGGCTATCGCAATTAATTTCCAGAAATAGATTGTTCAGGTCAAAAAAGTTGCGTCGCTTAAAATTAAAAGAAAAATTTGATTTATCATTACTGACTTTGGCAAATCTATAAAATTCAAAAGTTATGACTAACGGTACATGATGCATGTCAGACTTTGTAGTAGGTGAGTCGCATTTAAGCAATGTGAAATTTAAATTATTACTCAAAAATACCAAATCTAAGGTGCGACCAAGTAGATTTGGGTAACAATTAATTTGCCTTAAATCAATGCTTAAAAAGCTATCAATCACATATATTTCATTCAGGCTGGTAACATCACCCGCTATTAATGAAGAACTGGAAGTATCTTGAGACCAATTTATGTTAGGAAGGTTGAAATCCCCTAGCACGTGAGAGTCGCTTTTAAAGTTCGAGTGACTGAAAGTGAATATAGCAAACTTTTCAATGCTTCTCTTTGGCCCAGTAATGTATACATTAATCCCTTCCGCTTTTTTCGAAAATATGTAGAAATTCCCGCGGAGTCATAGATTTGTTTGACACCTTTCATAAATGCCTCAACGTCTATTATCAGAATGTTAGGGGTCTAAATACTAAACTGGTTGATCTGCTTCTCCGTAGTCATGAACTCTGTTATGACGTTTTGGTTTTTACTGAGACATGGTTGAAACCAACTGTGTTTAACTCTGAGATATTAGCAAATTCTTATGAGATCTTTAGAAAAGACCGACGAAACAGAGTTGGTGGAGGCGTGTTAATCACCGTACATACCAGATTCTCTGCTAAGGAAGTGTCCTTCGATGATTCTTCTGATGTTGAAATCCTCTGCGTGCGAGTTAAACTTGTATCTACTTATAAATATTTTGTTGCGTCTTATATTCCGCCCCAGTCAGATATTTATATATACTTAAAATATTCTTCCCTATTGAAATCTATATTTGCTATGTCAAGGTCTGTTGATTCTGTCATAGTGGCTGGCGATTTTAATCTGCCTTTGTGTCGAGGAATTTTATTGACGGAATGCTAGTTCCCACTGCTTGTAATGTTGTATTCTACGAGTTTTTAAATGACCTTGCAGACATTGGGCTTTATCAACTTAACAGATTTCATAATAAATTTGGCAAACATCTTGATTTGATTTTTTCAGACGACACATCGAATTGTTCTGTTACTCGATGTGATCCAGTGGTATTGCCTGAGTATGTTTAACATCCAGCACTTTCAATTTACCTGGATTGTCTTAGCTTACCGGTGCGGAATACTACAGATCCGAATGCGTCTTCGCGCCGATTTCTGTTTAGAAAGGCCAATTGGTCTTTACTAATCGACGAAGTCTCTAAAATAAAGTGGCCTGAGTACGACGGAGATATTGAAAGGAGCTCCGTCCATTTCACCAACGTTTTACATGCGATATTCCTCAAATGTGTGCCTTTTTCCAAAACCTCCTCAGCATCTCCAACTACTGCTTGAAGCTCTAGAGAACTTAATTATCCAAAAAACAAAAAAACACGCTTTTTCAAGCGGTTCAAATTATCTGGCTCTAATAGTGACTATGCTGCATACTCCATCTTGAACCTTAAGTACAACAGGCTACAGATAAGACGCTATAAGAATTATCTGATGAAGATTAAGCATCGGATCTCTTCCAATCCAAAAACATTTTATTCCTTCGTCAACTCCAAAAGAAAAATTAAAGGGTTTCCTTCTGTAATGAAGTATAACGATCGGATTTCTAGTATTGACTCCGAGATTGCAAATATGTTTGCTGACTTTTTTAATTCTAATTACTCGACTATCCCTGACTCCCCTCCGGTGGATTATCAATACATGTTACCTTCGCTTAACTTAGTAGGTATCCCATATATTCATACAGATGTGGCTTTAAGGCATCTGGAAAGTCTGAAAATTTCCTACTCCAGTGGACCTGATGAAATACCATCTGTTGTGCTGAGAACTTGTGCTCAATTTCTTTGTCAACCCCTTACCTGCTTACTTAATGGCTCTTTGAGGCAAAGGATATTCAGTAAGAAGTGGAAGGAGTCGTTTATAATACCACTTTATAAAAGTGGGAGTATATCTTGTGTCAAAAACTATAGAGGAGTAGCCAAACTTTGTGCTATTCCAAAACTATTTGAATCAGTTGTCACAAATCAACTGGCTTTTGCAGTATCTTCGGCAGTGGACCTGTCACAACATGGGTTTTGCAGGGGTAAGTCCATTGTGTCTAACTTGCTGGAGTTCACAATCCTCGTATCCAATAACTTAAGGACGAACTGCGAAGTTGATATCATTTACACTGATTTCAGTAAGGCGTTTGATAAAGTTTCCCATTCCTTACTCCTACTAAAACTCGATCGATTGGGTGAAGCCGTGATGCTCTCTTGGGTCTCTTCGTACTTGGTAGGTAGACAGCAAACCGTTGTGTTTAACAATTGCTTGTCTGAATTCATCAATGTATCTTCTGGAGTTCCACAGGGCAGTCACCTTGGTCCAGTGTTATTTCTGCTCTTCATTAATGACCTCCCAAATGTTTTGAAGCGCTGCATACCGCTGATGTACGCTGACGATTTCAAACTGGTTATGCCCATTCGCTTACCTGAAGATAGGGCACTTCTTCAATTGGATCTGAATAACCTGGTTGAGTGGTGTGACGTGAACGTCATGTCACTAAATTTACCGAAGTGCAAGTTTATGTTTTTTACGAGGAAATCTTTTAAAATCTATCAGTACATGATAGGCGATTATATCATTAAGCAAGTCACAAACTTTACTGATTTTGGCGTTATAATGGACCCTAAACTGGACTTCAAATTACATATGGAATCGTGTGTGGATAGAGCTAGAGGCATTTTGGCTTTCGTAAAAAGGTGGTCAAAGGAATTCAATGACCCCTATGTCACTAAAAATCTTTTTTTATCGTTAGTTAGACCTATATTGGAATATGCTTCCATTATCTGGAACCCGCGTTATCAGGTTCATAGCGAAAAATTGGAATCGGTCCAGAAGCAATTTTTGCTCTTTGCTTTAAATCATTTGCCCTGGGATCCATCAAGGAACCTACCGCCCTATTGGAGCAGGTTAAAACTTTTACAGCTGCCTTCACTACAGAGCCGTAGGGAGATGCTTTGCGTTTTATTTATGGTACAACTATTAAGAGGGATGATAAACAGTCAATTTATGCTTGGCGAGGTGATGTTTAATGTCCCTTTAAGGCCCTATCGGTATTTCCAACCGCTATATTTAAATACATGTAGATGGAATTTTCAAATCCATGAACCTCTTCGTTGTCTGTGTCAAGATTTCAATAATCACTGCAATAATATTGATACTTGCGACACACTTTACAGCATAAAAAATATATACTCACTGCCTTGAACTAATAACTGTTTCAAAATCACATGTTAAACTAAATCTGTTACCTGCTCCAGTTACTTTGGGCGGGTGGCTTGGAATCACGTCCTTTCCAACCTCCCACACATCGCAGCCCTACTCATTGTGTGTTAAATATACACCGGCTGCTCGAAATCACGTCCATTCCGACAGCACTAATAATCAATAGTTACTTTGGGCGGGTGGCTTGGAATCACGTCCTTTCCAACCTCCCACACATCGCAGCCCTACTATTGTGTGTTGAATATACATCAGCTGCTCGAATTCACGTCCATTCCGACAGCACTGATAATCAATTCCGTTGCTCGGCATCACAGTCCATCCCGGCAACTTATTCAATAATATATGTATATACATATTTTATAATATAATTTTGCTCACTATGTATGCTTGTTAATTTTACACTGTAATCCGCATTTATATTCATTCATTCATTCATATTTAGTCTGATTAATTGTAAAATTTGTAGACTAACAAATAAATAAATAAATAAATACTCGAAGCGTTTGTCCTTGCCCCTTGTTGACTGACATAGCAAATGACAGGAGCACTGGAAATTGCAAACGCTAGAATACAAATGGCATGTCTGTTGGTATCAGTGGGACTCGCGGTACAAGTACAATTTCACCTTTCGCTTTGCCGGTCAGTATTGTTGCTTCAATTAAATTCGTCATCAACTTTTTTACATACAAACTTGTTCCATTACACAATTTTTGTGCATTTAAATTCCGTAATAAAATAACTGATGAGCCGACCTTCAAATTTAAACAATACATTGGCATACCAGACGGTTCCAATGAGTTCAAAAATTCAACTGGATAATTCAGTTCGTCATCTTGATTCATTGCGTTATCCACTGACTTGTATGTTGTCACCACACCTGGCAATTTTTTCAGAATGTGATGATTGATTTCATTGACATGTATATTTTTTGGTGCCAGTGTTGCGCGTTCTCTCAACCAATCGTGATTCATGTAATTTTGAACAATATTTGGAAACACTCGTTCAATTAATTCTTCTTTTGATTGGATAATTGTATAAAAATTCTTTGGCAATATAATCAAACCATTTGTTTTGTCGATTGGAATTTTGCCATTTCCGATCTCTAACAATTGCTTCGAGAACTGCTATGTAGACTGATCATTGTGCAACTGAACACGCATGTTTATGTGTAATGTTAATTTTTTCACTTATCGCGACAAGAGGGCATGCATTGATCTCATCTGCCGGTGTTGATCGTGGAATAACGGGCAATGTTTGTCGAAAGTCACCTGACAATAAAATTAAAGCACTACCAAAACGCCTTCGGTTTCCATGTAAATCTTGCATCGTTCGATTTAATGCTTCCAATGATTTTTTGTTTGCCATTGTACACTTATCCTATACAATGACCGCTGCTTGTTGCAAAACTTTGCCATCGCTGAATTTTTGGATATATTACAGGCTGGAGTTTCAACCAACTGTATATTCAATGGCAATTTTAAATCTGAATGAGCTGTTCATCCTCCATTCAATAAATTTGCAGCAATTCCAGAAGAAGCGGGTGCCAAAGCAATTTTCTGTTGCGGTCGAATAGTTGCTAAAATCAATAAATCACAAATGTTTTTCCGGTGCCGCCAGGTGCATCCAAAAAATATAATACACCAGTGTTATCAGAAACAGCTTGCATGATTTTGTCATATATATCCTTTTGTTGATTGTTCAATTTGGTGATGTTGGATTGAACAAATGTACGTAAATCGTCACAATCGAGTTGTTGTTCACGCTCCAACTCCCGATCAAATAAATCATGCATTGGGCGATTTGGTGAAATCAAAGCTAACTGCCCCAATGCTTTATTGGCAATCGCAAGACATATATCTTCAATTATTATCAAAGCTTCATTGTACATTTCCAATGTAATCAGCAAATTCGGATCCATTGCTCTACGACGCATCCGAATTAAAATATCTTAAGTCATGTAATCTTTATATTTATTCCACAATTCCATTGAATTCGAGGGCATGCATGTTGATATTATGATCGAAAATAGCATACGTATTTGCTGTGGATGAGATGAAATCTGTGCATCATAAAGTGTTGCGGCCCAATGAGTGTCATCTTCTTACAAATGCAAGAGCTGACATGCTTCGCGATATGTCTGAACAAAAATGACCGTGAACTGTTATTAAATTGTGAAATGATTTTGGTCCTCGCACGTTTGCCAACAACATTCGCAAATATAAACATTCAGCATTGTTGGGAAGTACCGTATACATCCTGCCCAAGGCATCTGTTTGGAAAATACCTGGATGACCATCAACTGGTGTTCCTTGTTTACGCCGTTGAAATTTTTTCGATAATGCATTTCAGGTGTAATATTGCGGTATATCAACATATATCAAATTTCTGGCAAATTTGTCGATTTCACACAATTGCAAAAAAAGCAGTTAAAGTAGTCGCTGGTGATTGTGTTGCTCTCTGCTGTACATTCTCAGTAGTGAAATAAACTCGTTGACCATTCTCCAGATGAACTGCCAAATGGACAAGAACAGGATGTCTTTCGTGCAAAGGAAACGAACAAATATGCCAAACTGCTTCATTACTGCTTATGTATCGCCCCATTTGATATTGACTGATTTCATCATTTCTATTTTCACCATCTACACTAAAAACAGCCATATTCACATATTTACAAATGTATTTGATATACTTTACTAAGTTACAGTACTCAGCATTTATGTGAGCCTGAAAAACTTTTGACAGTATCGGTGAATATGGCACAACCCAACGATGGTCAACTTCGATGTCTTGAATGCGCACTATTTTTGTCGCCGTTTTACCATTATTTTCAAATGATCGACGTCGATACAATGGATATCCGTCATTGCCTGTTATGGTGTCGGAAATTAATGCTATCGGATACCGCTTTGAACATTTCCCATCGATCATACAAGTTAAGCCTCACAGCAGGCGAGGCGATAAAAAATTTAAGTTGCGGCGAACTGCCCGTTCACCGAATTAAAATAAACATGAGAAATATGTTAACGTTATAAAATTTGTTCAGTGCTCTTGCACGATCCAAACAGAACTAACTCGAACAAAGTATTTTACCTAGCAGCTAAGTTCTTGTGTTAAAGTAATTATGCTATGCTAACCAATTATTGTATAAACAAGTAAGGAAGGCTAAGTTCGGGTGTAACCGAACATTATATACTCAGCTGGGAGCTTTGGAGACAAAATAAGGGAAAATCACCATTTAGCAAAATGAACCTAGGATAACCCTGGAATGTGTTTGTATGACATGGGTTTCAAATGGAAGGTATTAAAGAGTATTTTAAAAGGGAGTGGGCCATAGTTCTATAGGTGGACGTCATTTCGGATTATCGCCATAAATGTGGACCAGGGGTGACTCTAGAATATATTTGTACGACATGGGTATCAAATGAGAGGTCTTAATGATTATTTAAAACGTAGTGGGGCTTAGTTCTATAGGTGGACGCCTTTTCGAGATATCGCCATAAGGGTGAACCAGGGGTGACTTTGGAATGTGTTTGTACGATATGGGTATCAAAATAAAGGTATTAATGATGGTTTAAAAGGGAGTGACCCTTAGTTGTATATGCGAGGGCGTTTTCGAGATATCGACCAAAATGTGGACCAGGGTGACCCAGAACATCATCTGTCGCGTACCGCAAATTTATTTATATATGTAACTCCACGAACAGTATTCCTGCCAAGATTCCAAGGGCTTTTGATTTCGCCCTGCAGAATTTTTCATTTTCTTCTAATTAATATGGTGGGTGTTCTAGAGTTATATTTTGCTTCAATAAACCAATCCAATTACCAAGTTTCATCTCTTTTGTCATAGTCGGATTTCGGCCATTTTTTATACCAAGATAAAGTGAGTTCAGATAAGTACGTGAACTAAGTTAAGTAGAGATATACAGATTTTAGCTCAAGTTATCATGTTAACGGCCGAGCGGAAGGACAGACGGCCGACTGTGTATAAAAAATGGGCGTGGCTTAAACCGATTTTGCCCATTTTCACAGAAAACGGTTATCGTCATAGAATCTATCCCCCTACAAAATTTCACAAGGATTGGCAAATTTTTGTTCGACTTATGGCATTAAAAGTATTCTAGAATAATTAAATGAAAAAGGGCGGAGCCACGTCCATTTTGAAATTTTCTTTTATTTTTGTATTTTGTTGCACCATATCATTACTGGATTTGAATGTTGACATAATTTACTTATATACTGTAAAAATATAAAATTTTTTTTAAATTTGACTTTAAAATTGTTTTTTTTTTTAAGTGGGCGTCTTCATCATCCGATTTTGCTAATTATTATTTAGCACACATATAGTAATAGGAGTAACGTTCCTGCCAAATTTCATCACGATATCTTCAACGACTGCGAAATTATAGCTTGCAAAACTATTAAATTACCGCGGGTTCGAATCGAGCTCAAGGCCTAACAATAATTTTTTATCATTATTATTGTTATGATAAATTTTTTCTTAATTGAAACATTTTTTATTTTTTTATTTTTTTTTTTTATCAATTGTTTTTGCCGATTTATCAATTGTTTCAGCCACCGCTGTATAGCTAAATGGTTAGCGCAGCATGCCTAAAGCGTACTGATGATGAAGGCTTAGCACCCTTCGAAATGGATCTATCTGCGCAGCTATGGCAGGTTGTCTGAAAAATTTTCTACTTACTATTCCAAAAACAAAATACAATTTTTCAAATTTAGAAAAATTAAAAAATAACAATAATTATCATTACAAAAAAATTATTGTTCTGGCCTTGAGCTCGATTCGAACCTTGAATGGTTTTTTTTATAACAATAATAATGTTACAAAAATTATTGTTAGGCCTTGAGCTCGATTCGAACCAGCGATCTTACAAATCAGTAGGCCGATATAACAACAAAAATTGCTTTTAAATTACCTTCTTTTAAAAGTGGCCGGTGCCAAGCCCATTGTCCAAAATTTTACTAATTTTCTATTTTGCCTCATAAAGTTAACGCACCTACCAAATTTCATCGCTCTATCCGTCTTTGGTAATGAATTATCGCACTTTTTCGGTTTTTCGAAATTTTGATATCGAAAGAGTGGGCGTGGTTGTAGTCCGATTTCGTTCATTTTAAATAGCAATCTGAGATGAGCGCCCAGGAACCTACATACCAAATTTCATCACGATACCTCAAAATTTACTCAAGTTATCGTGTTTACGGATGGACGGACGGACGGACATGGCTAAATGAATTTCTTTTTTCGCCCAGATCATTTTGATATATAGAAGTCTGTATCTATCTCGATTAGTTTATGCAGTTACGGATTACCGTTATGCGAACATAATTAATATACTCTGTGAGCTCTGCTCAGCTGAGTATAAAAATAGTTTACTTTACTAAAACTAGATTATGCTGTTCAATCACAATTTCTGCAACTACACCAATCGTTGCCCAATTAACTTCCGCTTATTCTGCGCGTGTGTCGCGTCAGCGAAACTTCAACACGCAACATAGCGCGGTCACATGCTAAGCAACGTGAGTAAATTGGTCAACCGCTGGATAATGTTGTTATAACTTACATGGTGAATTCATATTTATTTGACCGCATGGACCGTTAATCATGTTTTTTGTTAACACTTCAAATAATTCTGGATCGATGGTTTGATTTGGTATTTCGGCTGATATGACGCTATCAATCTCGTCCGGTGTTATTTTACTTACCAGCCATATCAATACATGTGCGTGTGGCAAACCTCTTTTTGGCCATTCGATCGAGTACATCCAATATTGTACCTTTTCAAAAATGCTTAATTTCACAATTAAATCCATCAGTGCCTTCAATTTTTGCCGGAGTACACGTGCTGTAACATCGTGTCGATCTGTTTGTGACTGACCGTCGAAAAAATTATTTTTTATATCGTTCCACATCGGATTGCACGTAAAGGTGATGAAGATATCTGGTCGGCTGTATTTTCGTACATATGACATAGCATCTTGTGCATATTCGTGCATGTGGCGTGGACTGCCAATATAATAAACTGGTAAAATCATCGGATGTCCGATATCATTCACATTTGCATCATTCGCTATTGCATCTTGCAAATTTATGTAGTCTTCAGACCGCAATTTGGCTTGATTGAATCGGATGAAATTGAGACGTTCAGTTTCAATTTTTGCATACATGTCTACAATGTATTGGTAAAAAAGTTTACCACACCTCAGAATGTGATTTTGGTCTTGTGCGCAAATCATCAATCGATAAGAATAATAATTCATCGCACTAACTTTCTTTTGAACATCTCGACCTGTAAAAAATATGTTCATTCGATTTTAAATTTTAGTTTTTATTTAATATCTGATTAACGTAATTAGTATATTATTTACCGGTTCTTGATCTATCATTGGTATATTAATGTGATAACCATCATCACATTTCCAATGTATAATTGGATATTGCAATGCGTCGTAACTGCGATGAAGCTCCGAAACACGCTGTAATTGTTCATTTCTACGATGAAGTACAATATCGCGGGATTGAAACTGATCGCCAACAATTAAAATTGCCACTTCATCAATCGTCGGTACATTAAATCGTCTAGCATGCTCACCAAAAGCGTTTTATCCGCTCTGAACATGATTTTGTGGTTATCAGATGGCATACCATCGAGAGCGGTTTTGAAAAATTTCACCAATTCATTGTTCTGATGAAAAAATCTTTGGAGATCGCAAATAATCGCTCGCTTGTATGTGAGCCAATTGTGCAACGTTCATCCAACTCACGATTTTCATCTCCGATAAATTTTTTTGGAAAAATTGATGGTTAGCGTCAGGAAATGGTAACAATGCACCCACTCGATGATAAATCTGACCTTGAATCTGTAATATGTATGCAATGTAATTTGATTTTGGATCAGAATCCTTAAACATATCTTAGAAACTAACAATTGTTTTTGTTTTTATCGGCCTATTGATAAATGATTCAAGGTTCGATTCGAGCTCAAGGCCAGAACAATAATTTTTTTCTAAGGATAATTATTGTGATGTATATTGGAACGATTTTCCGTCATCCCTTGTCAAATTTGGTTTTGAGACAAACCGGTTTCGGCGTTGTGCCATCGTCAGTGTCGATTTTCGTTCTGATCGTTGTTGTCGTTTGTCCTGTATTTATAGTTCGTAGGTATATGAGCAGGTATTGTCAAATTGATGCTTGTGTATATTTAGTTATGTGTATGTGCGGTGTGTTCATTCAGAACCGAGGGTGGTTTACTAATCGATTTGTGTGGCTGACTGGGGTAGGTAGAAATCAGTGATTTCAGTCGTTTGACCTTCTTTGTCGGTTTTTTGTTTTGGTGTGTTGATTGTTTTGTGTTTATTTGTTGTTGTGTGTTTGTCTGTTGTACCTGTGTGATTAAGTTGTTTCCTGTAAACAAGTTTTAAAGGCTCGAATATTGTGTCAGAAATTGTGTTTATCTGTTCGTTTATTATTCTACCGTCGAATGTTTTCTGTTTGTAGATTTCCATGTTTTCGAGTACGTTGAGACGTCGGCCCTTTTCCTGTATGTGAAGAACCCTAACTGTTTTATTGATGTTTGCTGGGGAACATTCATTCTCGACCATGTGATTCGCGAAGTTAGACTCGGGTATAATGTTTGGATTCCGTATTTTTTTGTTGTAATCTCTAACATGTTCTCTGAACCTCGTTCTTATTTGCCGTCCTGTTTGTCCTATGTAACTATGCTGGCATCCGCAGGTAAGCTTGTATACGCCGTGGTTGCTAAACGGATCCTCTGAGTTAATGTTAGTTCTTAGTTTGTTTGACTGGCAAATTTGCTACTTCTATTACTTTTTACCAACTACATTTATTCAGTGTTGCGCCATCTGGTGCAAATCACTGATAATGCTGGATTTTTGTTTATTGTCAATTACTTTGTTTGACATTCCCAAGTGCTCATGGTTATTAACAATTTTGTTTTTATAGGCCTATTGATAAATGATTCAAGGTTCGATTCGAGCTCAAGGCCAGAACAGAAATTTTTTTCTAATGATAATTATTGTTATTTTTTAATTTTTCTAAATTTGAAAAATTGTATTTTGTTTTTGGAATAGTAAGTAGCAAATTTTTCAGACAACCTGCCATAGCTGCGCAGATAGATCCATTTCGAAGGGTGCTAAGCCTTCATCATCAGTACGCTTTAGGCATGCTGCGCTAACCATTTAGATATACAGCGGTGGTATCTGAATATTCCCTATTGCCAAAATGGCAACCATGTTCATTGTTCATACTCTTGTGTAAGAAAACTCGATCAGATGCAGATGAATCAGATAAGTACATTTCTTCATTACTTTTTTTTTAATTTTTTTATTCGTAAGGCCACCGTGGGGTGATGGTAGCGTGCTCCGCCTACCACACCGTATGCGCTGGGTTCACACCCCGGGCAAAGCAACATCAACATTTTAGAAATAAGGTTTTTCAATTAGAAGAAAATTTTTCTAAGCGGGATCGCCCCTCGGCAGTGTTTGGTAAGCGCTCCGAGTGTATTTCTGCCATGAAAAGCTCTCAGTGAAAACTCATCTGCCTTGCAGATGCCGTTCGGAGTCGGCATAAAACATGCAGGTCCCGTCCGGCCAATTTGTAGGGAAAATTAAGAGGAGCACGACGCAAATTGGAAGAGAAGCTCGGCCTTAGATCTCTTCGGATGTTATCGCGCCTTACATATAGCCATAACCGTTTAGACGGTTAAGCGCCAATTAAGTAAGTAAGTAAGTAAGTATTCTTAAAACATCAGAGTAAAAAAGTTAGTAAGTTTGTAGGAACAAAAATTTTCGGGATGCTGGTGAATATATTCGTTGAACTCGAGGGCTCCATGAGTTAGGTTACCAAATAGTTGTAGAGATATTGATTCGAAAAAAGGTGGGCGAATGTTTCTAATGTTGACTTGATCCGTATTTCGAAGAAACATTGTATATGTAAATCTTATGGCTATCAGCAATTTGGCAATTTGCAACTTGAATGGCAACAGTCAACGATTCTGTATATTCGTTTTCCCAATAAGTGGCAGCCACCGTGGTGTGATGGTAACGTGCTTCGCCTACCACACCGTATGCGCTGGGTTCACACCCCGGGCAAAGCAACATCAACATTTTAGAAATAAGGTTTTTCAATTAGAAGAAAATGTTTCTAAGCGGGGTCGCCCCTCGGCAGTGTTTGGCAAGCACGCCGGGTGTATTTCTGCCATGAAAACCTCTCAGTGAAAACTAATCTGCCTTGCAGGTGCCGTTCGGAGTCGGCATTAAGCATGTAGGTCCCGTCCGGCCAATTTGTAGGGAAAATCAAGAGGAGCACGACGCAAATTGGAAGAGAAGATCGGCCTTAGATCTCTTCGGAGGATATCGCACCTTACATTTATTTATTTATTTATTTAATAACTGATTTCTGGTCGTGAAAGAAGATTGAACACGTTGCGCCGAACCGTTGTTTGTTGGGACAGTTGTGTAATGAAGAGATATTGTAAATTTTCAGTAAGGAAGCGACCATTTGAAAAGAACCAGTTGAAATTTGCGGGTTTTGATTTCGAGAAATCTAAAATATTGACCGAAATAATGCATCAGCGCTTCGTCGTAAAAAATGCGATGAACTCGATACACTTGAATTCTTGTAGCCAAAATCCCAGCCGAAAATGAATTTGCCAATGCGAAATGTATGACATCTTCATCAGAATGCAGTCGGTCAGTAATTTCCAAGATTATTTCACTGATCCACTTTTTGATCTAACGGCGGACGGACGTATATTTTTAGAGTCATTAAAGAAAGCGAAAATTCTTATGTTATGTGCGTTAATAAGCACACCAAATTGGTGTAAATAATAAAGTTACAGCAGGTGATGTACCAGCATTCAAAAAATAAAGTGTTTTTGTATAAAAATAAACATTAAATTGAAATTTTCAATTGGTATTTTGCTAAAATATATTTTGCTTGTTCGGTTCTACATATATATATGTATGTAACAGTGAAAAATAAAAGAGAATGGAGGTGTGCGATAAATGCCACAAAAAATAAAGGTGGAGACAGGTGTACGATATGAGGGTATGTGTGGTAAAGTATATCACAAAACAATTGCATGTGCATCTATGGACGAATATAGCATGAACTGCTTACAAGGCTGCCAATGTTTAAGATTTATGTGCGATGGTTGTATGACATATATCTTCAATGTAGATGATGCCCTCAGAGAAATAATTTCTATTTCAGAAATTAACAAAGTAAATTTAAGGGAGCAAAAGGGTGAACTTGAAAATATGTTGAGTGAACACAAAAGGGAGATAAGCGCATCCATAATGCACAGCGAAAGAGAGATGAAAAGAATTGTGGATAATATAAACACGGTGAACACGGAAAAATTAGAGTTGATTAAAATGTAGAAAGTCCTTGCAAAACAAACAAAGAAATGATTAATAAGATCAATACCCCAAATGAAGCGTTTAATAAGCAAAACGAGGAAATTATGAGAGAAATTATAAAAGTTGCAATCCAAAATTAAGCTGTTACTGCTAAGGAAGTTAATTCATATGCCAATATTACTAAGGGAATTCCTCCAATAGTAATTAAACCCAAGGTTAAACAAGCATCAGAGAGACAAAAACGGACTTGAATAAAATAGATCCATCCAATTTGAATATAGGTAGGGTCCAAAATAGAAACAATGGTACAATAGTTATAAGTGCGAAGTCAGCTAGTGATAAGGATAAAATTAAGGACACTATAACAGAAAGCCTAGATAAAATTAATTACAACATAGCTGAACCGAAAGTATATTTTCCTAAAATCATGGTTGTTGTTGTTGTAGCAATGCTCGCCCCACCTAATAGCCGCGACCGATCACAAATTGTCGTCAATATCCTCTAACGGGAGTCCAAGGAAACTTGCCGTTTCAACAGGGGTGGACCATAAGGAAAGGGGTGTTAGAGGCGTTGGTTCCACGTTACAATTAAAGAGATGGTTGGTGTCATGTGGGGACACACTGCAAGCGGGGCATACATTTTGTGTGTCGGGGTTGATTCTGGATAGGTAAGAGTTTAACCTGTTACAGTATCCAGAACGAAGTTGAGCAAGAGTGACGCGCGTTTCCCTGGGGAGTATGCGTTCCTCTTCCGCGAGTTCTGGATATTTTTCTTCAAGTACTGGGTTCACCGGGCAATTCCCGACATAAAGGTCCGACGCCTGTCTATGGAGTTCACCAAGGACCTGCTTGTTTTTTTTCGCTTCATACGGATGGGTTCTCAGGTGCCGTATTTCCTCAAAATGCTTACGGAGATGACTCCTTAGGCCCCTAGGCGGTGCTGGTTCGTCAATCAGATGTCTGTTGGGATGCCCAGGTTTCTGGGTATTCAACAGAAACTGTTTGGTCAGCATCTCATTTCTCTCCCTGATGGGGAGTATTCTCGCCTCATTATGCAGATGGTGTTCTGGGGACATAAGAAGACAGCCCGTGGCGATTCTGAGAGCAGTATTTTGGCAGGCCTGTAGTTTCTTCCAGTCGGTGGTTTTTAGGCTTGGCGACCATATGGGTGACGCGTAGCACGTAATCGGCTGGCTAATTGCTTTGTATGTGGTCAAGAGCGTTTCTTTATCTTTTCCCCAGGTACTGTCAGCAAGGAATTTGAGGATTTTATTACGGCTCTGAATTCTTGGAACAATTGCGGTTGCGTGCGCACCAAAATGTAGATCCTGATCAAACGTCACACCCAAGATTTTGGGGTGTAGGACAGTCGGTAGCGTAGTGCCATCGACGTGGATGTTCAATATGGTCGACATTTGGGGCGTCCATGTTGTAAATAAGGTCGCGGAAGATTTAGTCGGTGGCAATGCCAGGTTTCGCGAGGCGAAAAAACTGGAGAGATCAGGGAGATAGCCGTTTATTTTATTGCATAGCTCATCGATCTCTGGGCCTGGGCCTGTGGCAATTATTGTGCAGTCATCGGCGTAGGAAACGATTGTGACTCCTTTCGGTGGTGAAAGTAGCTTAGATATGTAGAAATTAAACAAAAGCGGGGATAGGACACCACCCTGTGGCACCCCTTGTTTAATTCTCCTTTGTTTTGATGTTTCGTTTCTGAATTGCACCGATGCCTGCCGACCACCCAGATAATTTGCGGTCCACCTTTTAAGACATGGGGGAAGGGTAGACCCTTCCAGGTCTTGCAGTATCGAGCCATGGTTGACCATATCAAAAGCTTTTGATAGGTCTAACGCTACGAGTACTGTTCTATGGTGGGGATATTAATTCAAACCGCAATTTATCTGGGTGCTAATGACATTTAGCGCGGAGGTAGTGCTATGGAGTTTTCTGAAGCCATGCTGATGAGGGGCTAGCTGAAAATGTGCTTGGAAATAAGGGAGCAAAATGGCTTCAAGCGTCTTTGCCACTGGCGATAGGAGAGATATCGGACGATATGACTCACCTACGTTAGCTGGTTTCCCAGGCTTTAGTAGCGGGACCACCTTGGCCATTTTCCATTTCTCGGGTATGACAAAGGTGGAAAGAGACAGGTTGAAGACATGCGCTAAATATTTGAAACCCTCTTTCCCTAGGTTTTTAAGCATCGGCATGGCTATGCCCTCTGGGCCCACTGCTTTGGATGGTTTAGCGCGACCAATGGCGTCCTCAACCTCTCTAGCGGTGATGGTAATTGGTGACGCGCTGAGTTTGTGTTTATGTGCGTGTCTATTGGCTCTCCGTTTATCTTTGTCGACCGTAGGATGCATTATATATTGTCGGCAGAAAGCGCTCGCGCATTTTTTCGCATCCGACAGCACCTTATCGCCAAAGGCGATGGAAACTTTGTCTTTGTGCTTAGTCGGATTCGATAGGGACTTTACGGTGGACCAAAGTTTACCAACAGTGGTAGAGAGGTTACAACTTCTTGGGTGCTCTTCCCATTTCGCCCGCTTGTGTTCGTCCACAAGCAATCTGATGCGTTGGTTTATATCCCTTATTTGGGGGTCGCCTGGATCAAGCTGTCTTATAAGGTCGCGTTCCCTCGCTAAGCTCGCGGCCTCCGCCGGGAAGTGGGCCGGGTTTCGGGAATTCTCCCGGCGGGAATGAAATGTGCCGAGGCGGATTCAATGACCTTACGGAAGGCACGCTCCCCTTGGCGGGCATCAGTCGGGATAGGGAGGGCAGCAAAGCTGCTGTCTGTTGCAGATTATCTGTATTTGTTATTTTAAAATTATTTGTACACTTTTCATTCAGCTAATGTGTTCAGAATTTTAACTTTTAGTTTCTAAAAATCCAATCAGTGTATTTGTGCGCTTAAATTATGTTAAAAATTGTGTTAAAATTTTTGGTGTGGCGAAAGTGACCTACTACAATTTTATGAAGCTCCGCTGCTTACCACCGAAGTTTGCGCCTGCAATATCTTTACTTTTCGATAATCTCTGCTTAAACAGAGGTGTAGTAAATGCAGCGAGGAACATAAAGTCGAAGACTGTACAGAGAGTGTACCCCTAAATAAATGTGGTAATTGCATAGATACCAATAATCGGGTAGGTTTAAATATTAATACAGAACAGAACATCATGAGTCACGAATGTCCAGTTTATTTAAGAAAACTTAAGCTGGAAAGACAACGCGTGGGCTTTTAGCCACAAAACTAGCTGATCAGGGCATAAAAGCTTTTAGCTTACAGTGCATTTACCTAAATATTTTTTTTAGTTTATGAGGTGGGTTTGGTCAAAGGCTGAGGTATGCTCAAGTCAATCCAGAGTCGGATGGAGGTCCCACTTCCCCCACCTAAATAAATACACAGTAAATTAGTGTTTTTATTTCGAACACACACACACACGCGGCTCTCACAACATCCACAACCTTCAATCCAGAAGGGAGAGAGAGAGAGATGTTCACTAAGTAGTGCCGCTGACAATATAGTGTAACCCAAGGACGACGGCTCTCCACAGATAGAAGGAGATAGAGTGCTAGCTAAGCGGTGGCTGAGATGGTGAAGACGGCGATGGCTCTCACTAAGGGGTGCTAAAGACGGTAGTAATGACGGCTGTAGTTAGGATCACGCCCGAAGAGAGATTACTGAGTGACGGTGGCTCTCACCAAATAGCTAGGACGACGGTGGTGGCTAGACTTCGGGATGGGATGTCCGAGGATCGGGATCGTGGTGATGTTGTACCTACGGCTAAGTGTCTCTATTAGTACGAGGCTAGTTTAACTAACTACAATATATTGGCTCGGGTTTTCGGCTAGGGTAGTAGGGGAGTTTGTCCCGCCGCAGGCGTTGGGACGTATTTCCCTCTTACCTGAGCCGTATATTCGTGCATTACCCTTCCTCTGAGTAATAGGGGGGGGGGGGGGGGGGGGGGGTGAGCCCCGTCTTACTCTGAGGAGATGATTACAAAATATTAGGGTTGCCCAATAGGCCGAGAGGGGGAGTACCATCGGCAGAACCGACCGTGTAACTTTTACCCCCCGTCGACCCAAAGGGAGTCCCTGGAATAAGTGTTACGGCTGCCCAATAGGCCGGGGGGAAGTACCATCGGCAGAACCGACCTTGTAACTTTACCCCCCGTCGACCCAAAGGGAGTCCCTGGAATGTATTTATATTGGCTCGGGCAGTCTGCCAGGGTAGTGGGGATTCCGCCCCGCCACTGGCGTTGGGACGGGTTTTCTTCCTACCCGAGAAGGCTGCTCGTGCATTACCTTTCCAGTGAGTAATAAGGGGTGTAAATCCCGTCTTACTCACCGGAAATGTGGATAAACCGGCAGGGCGCCCAATAAGCAGGGGGGGGGGGGGGGGCGTACCATCGGTGGAACCGACGGCCGATGGCGGCCGACACGCACTTCACTTACCTACGGCGAAGTGTGCCTGGTGTTTTCCGGCCAATCATTATATTCATATGTAACTATGAACACATTGAGAATTATGCTCGCATTGTAGCGCACAGCGCGCCACGAACGAAAATTCCCAAGCATTGTGCGTTCACCATCGCTGGCTTGCCTAGTGCTTGCGCGATGGTTGTTGGGCCAGTATGTATGTATATGTATGTCGGTACATACAATACTAGGGGTGGGCAGTAAATGGAAAATATGATGTTAGGGGTGGGCGCTAAATGGGAAATAGATATTGTGGCGTAGCATTTGCTACGTTACAGTCCCCCTCCTACTTCGACGGAGGAAAGTTTGTGGCATTCTACGGTTTTTGCGCGGAGGCCTGAACTACCATGGGCAGAGCCCAGGTATGTTTTACCATCGGTTGAATCCGATGGCTCGGCCGACATGTGTGTATATGTGTTCGTTGATGTTTTTATTATTATGAACGATATTTTTTTCTTCTCTTTTTTTCAACAATAATGTGTACATTTCATTTGTGTTTAAATTTACATTGCAAGTACGAAATTCATTTTAAATTTATATTTCAAGATTAGGGTATATACATATGTACATTTTTAAATCACATTTTAAATTTACATTTCAAAATTAAGGTATTTACATTTCATGTATAGAAAACTTATCAAACTAGGCCGGATCTTGCTTCTCCTCAGCCAGCGAATCGTACCATCTTGGAGTGTTCTTTCAGCTTGATTATGGCGTGATCTTCGTCCACCCTACGCGCCGTGTTACACCCTTTTGCGATTTCGCCATAGTCCGGGCGAAGAAGTCTGGGGCGTGGTTTCCATTAGTAGTATCGTGTGGCTCTCGGGTTGGTGCATACGGTATAGTGTCACCAGTGCCTGGTTTGTCGCATACGGTGGCGTTTAGATGGCCGGCTATAAATGGCGGCCCCAGAATATCTTAACGTACAGTATTCGTGGCTTATTTAGCGGTCACGGTACTTCGTCGAATGGAGGCGTTTCTTCGGGCATGGCATCTTTTGTTCGTGCTTCTCTCGGTCCGACGACGCTGCGGTTAAAATTTATTTCGGCGGTTGATGTGTGTGTTGATTCTGGTAGTTCTTGGTGCCAGTTCCGATGGTCTTGTTTCGTACGTTGTGCCATCCTTGTTTTGATTAACCGTTCGGTAGGATTTTCGTGGGAGGCATACGCTACGGTAAATCAGTTGGTGATGTTACGATCCCTCAGGATCGTTGCCGGGGCGTTAGTGACGAGTTGCTCGCCATTATTGCTGAGGAGGATGGCCGGGTAATAACATTGTTTTAGTGTTGTATTTTGTCTGTGTTCCGCGGCAGTGTTTGGCCCTTTTAGGTATGTGGGTGCTTTTTGATGTGTTTCTATGAGCTCTAGGTGTTCTCTCTTTCGCTCTTCGTTGAGGTGTTCCGCTTCTCTTATGTAATGCAGGGTTAGGGGTGCGTTTGCTTTGGTTGTACCAGCTGTGGTAAGGGGCTTTCCATCCAGTGAGACGGTAACGTTGCGCTTTGCCAAAAAGTCCATACCCAGGATAACACTCTCGGCCAAATTAGGGATAACAGATACCAACGTACTGGCTGTTTGACCATTGTATTTGACTTTGGCCGGGTAGGAGTGGGTGCTCGCAATACATGATTGGTCGGCGAGTTGCACGTTGCGACGATTGGATAACGGTGGAATCTTTCGTCGTTCCAGGTGCCTTCTTACGGCTTCATTGATGTATGTCAAGGTGGTCCCCGTGTCGATCAGTGCGCAGCACATCAATCCTTCGATGGACACCTGTATGTAAAAACGTCCGTCGATCCCCTTCCCTTTGGCTACGGATGATAATAGTGCGGGTGTTATCGGATTACTTCGGTTCATTCCGTAGCATGCACAATCCCTGGAGAGCGTTCCGTCTCGGCCGCATCTAGAACAAAAAAGCCGTCTTTTATTGGTGCAATGGGAGCGGCGGTGGCCGCGTTTCTTGCATCTCCAGCAGGTGTTTCTTGCATCGTAGCGGTCAGTGAGTGTGGACAGGGAGTGCGTTATTTGATCATTCTGCTCCTCCAGCTCTTCGATTACTACTGTGCTTAAGCTATGTGCTAGCAGTCGGCTCTGTTTGGCTTCTTCGCTCCGCAGTATTTCGTACTCGTCGGTGAGCTCCATAAGCTGCTCTATCGCTTGGAACTCGCCACGCTTCACAAAAAGTCGATACTCCACCCGTAGTCCGTCGTATATGCGTTCTAGATGATCTTCTTTGCACAAAGTCGGGTGGCGGAGAATCATCGTCTGGAGGGCGAGGATATAGTCCCTGCTATATTGCTTTAATTGTGACGGCCGGTGTGGTGTTTATCGTAGATGTGACTGGCCGGGTCTCTTCGGCGGCGATCTCCATCTCTACCTCTCTCGAAAGATTTTCTGTTGACTTAAGCTTTCGTTGCTCTCGGACGTATGCGCTGAGTGTGCTGCGCAATTCGGCGACGGTATGTCCTTCGGTGTAGATTCGGTAGCGTTTGCATTCTTCGATTAGCCTCTCTTTCTTCAGCATGTAAATCCAGCCTAGAGAGTCGACGTTGAGCGTGGTGGTGGTGTTTTCATTTATCTCTGTGTCAATTGTTGGTGGTGTGTTCGGTGAACCCGTTCCTACAGTGTTGGTGCTCTCGTTGGTTTTGGCACAGTCGCCTGAGGAGACGGGTCACTGCTTGGGCGCCATTTATGACGTGGGTTTGGTCAAAGGCTGAGGTATGCTCAAGTCAATCCAGAGTCGGATGGAGGTCCCACTTCCCTCACCTAAATAAATGCACAATAAACTTTTGTTTTTATTTCGAACACACACACACATGCGGCTCTCAGGCTAAAATATCCACAACCTTCAATCCAGGAGGGAGAGAGAGAGAGAGAGATGTTCGCTAGGTAGTGTCGCTGACAATATAGTGTAACACAAGGACGACGGCTCTCCACAGAGAGAGGGAGATAGAGTGCTAGCTAAGCGGTGGCTGAGATGGTGAAGACGACGGTGACTCTCGCTAAGGGGTGCTAACGGCGGTAGATAGGATCACGCCCGAAGAGAGAGTACTGAGTGACGGGGCTCTCACCAAATAGCTATGACGACGGTGGTGGCTAGACTTCGGGATGGGATGTCCGAGTATCGGGATCGTGGTGATGTTGTACCTACGGTGAAGTGTCTCTATTAGTACGAGGCTAGTTTAATTAACTACAATATATTGGCTCGGGTATTCGGCTAGGGTAGTAGGGGAGTTTGTCCCGCCGCAGGCGTTGGTACGTGTTCCCCTCTTACCTGAACCGTATATTCGTGTATTACCCTTCCTCTGAGTAATAGGGGGGGGGGGGGGGGGGGGGGGTGAGCCCCGTCTTACTCAGAGGAGATGTTAGGGCTGCCCAATAGGCCGGGGGGGGGGGGGAGTACCATCGGCAGAACCGACCTTGTAACTTTACCCCCCGTCGACCCAAAGGGAGTCCCTGGAATGTATTTATATTGGCTCGGGCAGTCTGCCATTGTAGTGGGGAATCCGCCGCGCCACTGGCGTTGGGACGGGTTTCCTTCTTACCCGAGAAGGCTGCTCGTGCATTACCTTTCCAGTGAGTAATAAGGGGTGTAAATCCCGTCTTACTCACCGGAAATGTGGGTAAACCGGCAGGGGGCCCAATAAGCAGGGGGCCTACCGTCGGTGGAACCGACCTTGTAACGCACCCTCCTAACCCAGAGGGCACCCCTTGTCGACCGCCGATGGCGGCGACACGCACTTCACTTACCTACGGCGAAGTGTGCCTGGTGTATTCCGGCCAATCATTATATTCATATATAACTATGAACACATTGAGAATTATGCTCGCATTGTCGCGCACAGCGCGCCACGAACGAAAATTCCCAAGCATTGTGTGTTCACCATCGCTGGCTTTCCTAGTGCTTGCGCGATGGTTGCTGGGCCAGTATGTATGTATATGTATGTCGGTACATACAATACTATGGGTGGGCAGTAAAAGGAAAATATGATGTTAGGGGTGGGCGCTAAATGGAAAATAGATATTGTGGCGTAGCATTTGCTACGTTACAAGTTTTCTAGCCAACAAAGCTGAACTCGAAAGAATTATAGAAGAGTTAGATCCGGACATAGTTCTATGTTCAGAAGCATGTATAAAACTGGATGTTAGTGATGCGGAAATAAAGGGTTGGTGTCGAAATTCGCTATGTACAAAATTCTAAAAACAAAATTCTGCTTTTTTAAAATTCTGCTTTCTAAAATTCTGCTTTCAAAATTCTGTATTACAAAATTCTGTATTAAAATATAATGTTAACAATGTTAAGAGGACATGCATTCATAATTCCGGAAGTCGAGACACCGGAAATCAATATTATGAAAGTCAATATTCTGGAAAAGCCAATCCAACACCGGCTGCGCCAAGCACAGTAATTCTGCGTAGAACACCTTTCTGCATAGGCGGCCTTCGGCCGCGCTTATAAAAAATAACCCTGGGCTACGCCATGCCAAGTCCGGGTGTGTGGTATAACCGTGGCTACCGCCACGGTGATGTCCTTCTGCGTAGTACACCCTTCTGCGTATGACGAAAATCACAAAACTTGAAGAAAGCAGAATTTTTCGCATTACACATGCAGAATTTTGAAAAAGCAGAATTTTAGAAAGCAGAATTTTAGAAAAGCAGAATTTTGCTCAAGCAGAATTTTTTTGCAATTTACAGAATTTTGTCACCCAGAATTTTGTAATACAGAATAATGGCACGCTCCCGGAAATAAACATTCCTTATTATACAATGGTTCGTTGCGATTCTCATAGCAGACACACAAGTGGTGTAGTCTTACTATTAAAAAAAGGTATAGAGTACAAAGTCAGGTATAATAGATCTATTGATTTAAATATTTGGTGTGCTATAATTTAATTAAAAAATTCGACATTAAATGGCAAATAGGTGTGTTTTACCATTATCCAAGCTCTAGTGATATCGAATTTTTAAATCACTTAGAAGCTATACTTTCTGAGGAACTGGAGAGTGGTACAAACTCCTTGTTAATTGGGGATTTTAACATTAACATCAATGTAAATCAAAAGAAAAGTATACTTGCGGTTTTTATCGACTTAAAGAGGACATTTGAAACTATAGACAGAAATATAATGATTAAAAAATTAGAAAAAATTGGAATTAGGGGCAACAAGCTAGAGTGGTTTCAGAGCTTTTTAGGTAACCGAAGACAAAAAACAGCCATTGAGTCGGTTGTCTCGGATGAGGTATTGACAGGAATTGGATTGTCACAAGGATCGGTTTTGGCGCCGGTCCTATTTAACATATATATAATTGAGATATCTTCGGCGCTAAAACATAGTAAAATAAGGCTGTTTGCGGATGACGCATTGCTCGAAGTAAGTGAAATTGATATCATGTTAGCTAGGAGCAAAATGCAGGAAGGCTTGAACTCCCTATACAGGTGGCTTTGTAACAATAAGCTTAAACTTAATGTTAATAAAACCCATTTTATGGTCATATCTAGAGCGATGAATAAGGAATGTTGTAATATCGAGCTAAAAATAGTGAACTCAAACATTAACGAAGTTAAAACTTTCAAGTACTTAGGGGTTCAGATTGATAATAAATTAAAATTCAATGATCATATTGATTATATAGTTGCCCAAATAGGCAAGAAAATTGGTTTTTGGAAGAGGTAATGCATATTTATCAGTAGAAAATACAAACTGAAAGTGTATAAATCCACCATAGAGCCGCATTTCATATATTGTCCCACAATATTCTTTATGGCCAATGAAAATCAGGTAGATAAGATACAAGTTATGTAAAATAAAGCTATGAGATTTATATGATGGTATGATACCCCCATTAATAACATAATAGAAGCGCTAAACTGGTTGAGTATAAAACAGCTTATATTCTACCACAGTATGAAATTTGTATTTAATATCAAGCACGGTAAATTACCAACATACCTCAGCTTATATATGCAAATGATGCACATTCATACGTAATCAGAGAAAACAATAACTTTAGATTACCTCTTTTCAAAACAGAAGTGGGCAAGCAAAATATATTTGATAAGGGCCTGAAATATTTCAATGAACCTCCTAATCAGATAAAAAGTAGTAAAAAGTTCAATACTTTTAAAAAAAAGTTTATTCGAGCATAGTAAACCCATTCCAATAAGATAAAGCTTTTCTCCTTTTATTTTTTACATGATATATCCGAAACTGGAGCGCGAAAAGGGAATGGTAATATTGGAAGCAGCAAACTGCAATGCACCCGCCCTAAGGAAAAGAAAATCGGTCGCCAACTGTAACTCCAGACAGTTCCAACAACTAATTTCGCTGGCATTCGATATTTTCAGCCTATTTTTACTGTTGCTGATCGGAATCACTCGCATTCCGACAGCATTAATATAACAATAAAATTATATGATGTGTAACGAAAATAAGGTCAAACAAAAGTTGGAGCAGGGGGATTGGAAGCACGTCCTTTTAACCTCCAATTATATGTTGAGTTGTGCTGATCGGAATCATTATGCATTCCGACAGCGTCTTTACTAAACAAAGTTGAGAGGTGATTGGATACACGTTATTTCCAATTTCCAACATTCAAAGACATGTTTAGCTGTGTTGATCGGAGACTAATACATTCCGACAGCTTAAAATACAAATATGATTGAAAAATATAAGTTCCAAATTTCGTTGCCTTAAGCTGGGAGCACTGGAGGATTGGAAACTCGTCCTTTCCAACCTTTTTTAAACGAGTGGCTCCCAGAATCGTCCGTTTGTCACCCCAGTAAATATGCTGATCTGAATCATATGGCATTGCAACAGTATATTCAATAGAAATAAGTGATTATAATAATGAATTGTACTTAGCATTTTAAGTTTTAGGCCTAAACAGCCGTAATAATAAATAAATTAAAATAAAAAAATTAAAATTAAAATTTTAACTGTATTCATGGTTGTTTCTGAAGAAATGCAACGTATTTCTATTACAATCTTGTTTCTTTGACACAAAAAAATCACACTTAATAAATTTAGTGGGACATTACTCACCAAATTGAAGCACAGCATATACCGAATTTACTTAAATCCAGTTCATTTAATTTTTCTTCACAGTTTTTATGAAAAAAAACAAAACAAAACAAATGACTTCTTTTTTTCGTTTGGTTTTCACTTGAGAAATGCTGAACGTCAAATTATAATTCTAGAAACGTCAATTCCATTGAATAATGCAAAATGGAAATAAGCAACACCTATTCCGTTTCATGAAATAACGAAATATGCAAATAAGCACCATCTATTGGTATGAAACGTAGCCTTAGCTTTGTGTGATATATCTCATTAACCGCTCAACCAAATTCAATCAAACTTTACAGAAACCATCTACATGATAGCCTAAATGTACCGGGTGGAGCCGGTCTCAAGTTATAAAGTAACACCAAAAATGTGCACTTATTTTTATATATAGATAATTGAACTTATAATCTTGAATTTACCATTTATACATTTTTTATGAAGTACCCGAAATGCACATTTACCCTTAAGAATTATGCGCCAAGATATATATATTATGTTGTATATTGAATTAATAATTACTAAACTGAAGGGCATATTAGACTTGCGCTTTTTTACACAAAAGCAAAATATTTACATCTCCGCCCACAAAAATTTTAAATATAGGATCACCCTAACATACACTTAACAATGGAAGGGAAATGGGTACGCACAAAACATAAAAATGCATCGGTCAACCAACCCTTTGCACATCCAATGCAGTCAACTACAACTGAGTGAACGGAGATAAGTAGTAAGTCGCCTAAATAAGCGCCGCTACTAATTGGAATTTTGCTATACATACCAAAAATTTTGGAATATAAAGATATTCCATGCGCGAACTTCAGTGGAAAGCAGCGGAGCGTAACAAATTTCTAGTAGGTCACTTTCACCACACCAAAAACTTTAACACAATTTTTAACATAATTTAAGCACTGAAATACACTGATTGGAGTTTTAGTGAGTAAAAGTTAAAATTCTGAACACATTAGCTGAATAAAAAGTGTACAAATAAAATGGTTGAATACAGTAGGTAAAGCGAAGGTTGGAAAACACGGCAGGCATATGGATAAGCATCCAAACGTATTTACGACATTGTGGACACTGATTTCTATGTATATTGGGGCTCCCGAAATTAGGGTGAATCTGAGTGCCGAGACAACGGATTATCCTACGTGACTGAAGGCATGCATATGTACAAACACACGAGACATGAATAAGGAAAAGGCAAATATATTTTAGCATGTAAGCGTATGTAGATATTAATAGAATACAATTAATTATTATTCGAGTTCTTCACCCTACTTTCTTATAATTGTGACTGCCTGCGCGCAGCTCTACATAATTTTATAACGGAAGAATTGCTACTAATGAATTGTTTTTAGAAAATAACCGTCCGCCGACGTACGAAATCGTATATAAAGGGGACAAATTAACATGTAAGATCAAAAGCTAGGAGATAGGCATGCGAGTCAGTGGGCTTCTACCACTGATCAGAACGCGACCTGAAGGTTTCCACTTCATTTCATGCTTAATTTATATTCAGTAGGAGGTTTCCACTCCAACAGACTGAGCGCGGCAGAGGGGTTCTACCTCATCTACTCTTATAAAAACAGGGCCAGAGAGTAGGAGTATCCATTAAGGAATGTTGATATTTTAAATAAATTGTATAACGTTCTTTCGGAACCTCTCTGTTTTTATTTCTTGCAACAGGAATAGGTTCTTCTATTTTACTATAGGAACCCTGGACGGACTTGGCATACCTCAGCGGAAAATAAGTCCGTCACATATGGCGCCCTATAGGAACCCTCGAGGGACGATAAATAAACACACATAAATCACCCGAGCATGCTTAAGAAAAACCAAGCAAACCATCAGGGCAATATACAAAAGAATTTCAAAGGAAGGTAACAAGGACATACGGAACTCAAAGAAAAATAAGAAAGGCTAACCACAGAAACTAACAAGGAAAGGATACACAAACAGAAAATGTTAAAGGTGTCGTGGGTTTATTACCACACCCGAAAGGAGTTGGTAAGTTACAACTCGGAGTTCGGGCTGGAGGATACAGAAACGGTAGACGAACTAAGGAAGCGGGTGGCGGCGTTTATAGAAGCGGAAAAAGACAACGAGAAATTGCAGGAGCGGCTTACAGACCTAGCTCTGCGACACACACGACCACTAAACATACCACAGGCAAGTAGTCGGGCAACATCTCCAAGTGCTACGAAAACGGATGACGAGAATACACGCGGGCATCCAGCCAACACGAGGTCACACAACTACCACTGTATACTATGCAACAGCCAGGCACATACGCAACAACGATGGACCGGGTATGAAAATGGGGTTTGAAATATGACGGGGGCAAGGATCCTCTAGGGTTCATTAAACGCATTAAGGAACTAGCAGAAGGATACCATATCAACGTCAACTCGATATCAAGAGCATTGCCGGAGCTACTCAAAGACAAAGCAATGGTTTGGTACCGAAATAACAACCGGAGCTGGAAAGGGTGGGACTCGTTTAAGAAGGATTTCCTAAAATTTTTCCTCAGCTCCAGATACTTCGAACAATTGGACGACGAGATACGGGCACGCAAGCAAAGACCCGGAGAGAAGTTTAACGATTATGTGCTAGCACTACAGGTACTGATGCGACATGCCGCATACACCAAGAGCAAAAGTTAAACCACATATATCGGAACTCCCGTAGAGAAATCCAGCTTTATGTTAAAAAAGACGGGATTATCAGCCTGGAAGAATTGGTAAGTTTGGTAGAATATTATGAAATTATTACCCCTGACAGAGATCCCCAGCAACCAACGGCAAGACAATGTGTACCACGGCGTCCAGAAGAACGTTATCAATTCATACAGGCGGAGGAGCGAGAACAGCAGGCAGAGGTACAACCACCCCAGAAGTCGGACCCGACACCAAGATACATCGATACAAGTAAGGCGTGCAGACGATGCGGAGGAAGTGATCATGTAGCATACGGTTGCCGTAGTGCGCGCATTGAATTCTGCTGGACATGCGGAAAGGTAGGCACGCTCACACGAAGCTGTTGTAGACGCACGCAGGGAAACGGCCAGGGACATCATTGACACCGAAGAATGGGGTCTCCCCAAACGCAACCTCGGGAAACTAAACACGTTACGACATACAAAAGGCCGGATCTTGGCAAACATCGCGTTAAATGGCGAGGAGGTGGTGGCTGCAATCGACACAGGAGCGACGCGGAGTTTTATAAGTGGTACAATCGCAAGGAGGCTGAAGACAGGCGTATTCAAGACGATAGAAACGCGAGTGATACTGGGAGATGGCAGACCTAATACGATCGTAGAATCGGTAGTTACATAAGTGAGAATGGGTAACCAAGTGTGGCGAAACGAATTGCTAATCCTACCAGGACTAGTCGACGAAGTGGTGATAGGAACGGATTACTTGCGAAGTTGAACATGCAGTTAAGATACGGAGAACAAACACTTACCTTGACAGGAGGAGGAAACGGTCACATGTACATCAGTGGTCGAAAATGGCAATGTACGTAATCACGAAAAGAACAGCCCAAACGTTGCGAAGACAGACGAGTCGGTGAGTAAATTTCTCAGCAAAGAATTACAGTTGTTCGACGATATGGCAGGGATATCCAAGGTGGCCACGCGCAAGATAGCGAGCGCCCCATAAAACAAAGTTATTACCCGAAGAATGCAAAGGGAAAGTTAAACGTGGTGATAGATGCACTTTCGAGACAGCCGATGGACGAGTAGCTGGGCACGTCGACGGTAGAGCAAGGCAAATACGAGTGCAAGTGGCTAAAAGCGAAGATGGCAGGGGTAAGAAAGGCTCCGGAGGAGTTCCCAGAGTATGCGATCGAGGACGGAAATCTATACTGGAGAATAGTCAAGTTGATGGTGAAGACGCAGTACCGTGGAAGCTTTGTGTACCGACCCCACAGAGACGCAGAGTGCTGGCGGAAATTCATGACATACCAAGCGCAGAACACACGGACGTTCGAAAATCAATTTCACGAGCAACGACGCGATATTACTCGCCTGAAATGCTCAGAGACGTAAGAAAGAACGTACAGTGATGTAATGGATGTCAGGTATACAAACCTAGTCAACAACAGGCCGCGGGTAAGATGTTAACTAAAATGCCAGAAGAACCGTGGGTAACAGTGGGCGCAGACTTTGTTGGTCCAATGCCATGCTCGAAACATGGTAATAGAATGGAATTAGTTTTCGTTGAAAGATTTTCAAAATGGGTGGAGATAATGGCGATTAGAAAGGCAACAATAGAGAGCGTAATACGAGGATTTAGAGAAAGAATTTTTGGCGCGATTTGACTTTCCTAAGGTATTAATCACAGAAAATGGAGCGCAGTTCTTGAGCAAACGTTTTAAGAAGGTTTGGGGGAGTTTGGCGTAAAACACCAGCTAACAGCACCATACATACCGCAGAAGAACCCGAAAGAGAGAGCGAACTGCAACATCAAGAGAATGATAGAATGAGCAGAGAACATGGAACGAGCTGATACCAGAGATAATACTCGCATTAAACACAAGCGTATGTGAATCGACCGGTTACAGTCCAGCATATGTAGTACAAGGCAGAGAACCAAGGATTCCCAATAGCCTTTGCGACCAGCATACATTCGGTACAGGTGAAATTGTATCTAATCCAGAGGAGAAATTGATGAAGATGAAGGAGATATTTGTGATGGTGCGACGGAAGCAAGAGCGAGCACCAGCAGAGCAGACAAAGCATTATAATTTAAGAAGGAGGCAATGGCGACTTAGTTCTGGTAAAGGAGCATCAGCTGTCAAAAGCGGTTGGCAACTTTGTAGCCAAACTAGCGCCCAGGTACAGTGGAAATCACCGGGTAACGAACTTTGTATCACCAGTGATCGTGGAACTAGACAAAGTTTTCAGAGGAAGGAGGAGAACAGCCCACTTAATTAAACTGAAAGCATACCACGCAACCGACAGCAACGAATCCAGCAATAAGAAGAATGCTAGTGAAGATCAAATCCCGTCAACATCGTCCAATCGAACAGCAAACAATATTTCCGAGGTAAAAAACAGAGAGAGAACAGGGAGGTAGCCATCCGTGGTACGCTCACACGAGTCAGCGAAGAGACCGAGAGACAACACGAAGAGGACCAAAGTACAAGCCAAAAGCTGGTAGTATACAGAGACGGTCAAGTGCAAAGCATTACAGTGAATCAGGTAGGAACATTTCAAAAAAATGAGGTACAGGTCGCTCGAGGAACCCAGTTGCAGATCGCCAGAGAACCGATATATGGAACAAGGTGACACCTAGGGAGGCAGTTCGCTAAAGCGGCCTTAAACGAACACACACCTCGAGACAACTGCGGAATAGCGGACTATTTCGTAAGATTCTACTTCAACCTGAATCAAACAGGTAATAACGTACACGCCCAACCGGACCAATGTCAAATCATACACGAAGAAATTTCATTTCAAAAAAATCTGGACGTCAGATCCACCACTAAAGCCCGGTAACCTCTAACCACAATTGCATAATCACATATGTATACCCTTTAACTAGGCTCATGCCATTCCACAGCTTTGTTTACATCCACCATAGATGGTGGTAACACCCTAAGGAAAATCCACCAGTTTTTAATTTACAGTATAGACTGGCATCGCATACCACCGACGGGAAATGCCGCGAAACGCCAACAACGAACGACGGCAGCGAAATATTGCGACATATGGCCAGCGAGGTCAACGGCAGCCTCAACGACAACAACAGCGACATATTGAGCCTGATGGCCAGCGACGGCAGTGACGACCAAAACAGCGTGGCCGAACACCACTTTCGCGTACGGATCACGTGGTGACCTTAAGCCTCGCTGCGATAGGTGAGGGGGGAGTGTGAGGACCCCAAAACCGAGGGTTTTGTACCCTCACAACATATACATAATTACATATACATTTTTAACATACATTTTTGTAATACAATAATTGAACTTATAATCTTGAATTTACCATTTATACATTTTTTATGAAGTACCTGAAATGCACATTTACCCTTAAGCATTATGCGCCAAGATATATATATTATGTTGTATATTGAATTAATAAATACTAAATTGAAGGACAAATTATACTTGCGCACTTTTGCACACAACCAAAATATTTACATTTCTGCCCACATAAATTTTAAATATAGGATCACCCTAACATTTGGAAGAGAAGTGAATACGCACAAAACATAAAAATACATCGGTCAACCAACCCTTTGCACATCCAATGCACTCAACTACAAATACAACATACATAATAATTTGAGTGAACGGAGATCAGCAGTAAGTCGCCAAAATAAGCGCCGCTACTAATTGAAATTTTGCTATACATACTTACGTAATAGCATAAAACACACCAACGCACGCCGTAGCAGAAAGCAAAAGCATAAAACGAGGCCAACGCACCATCAGAACCAAGCTACAGCGAACACACGCATAAACACAAATGATTGAATTCAATAGGTAAAGCGAAGGTTGGAAAACACGGCAGACATACAACAAACGTATGTACGAGATTAGCTATACTGATTTCTATTTATATTAGAGCTCCCAAAATTAGGGTGAATCTGAGTGTCAGGAAAACGGATTATCCTACGTGACTGAAGGCATGCATATGTACATACACACAAACCAGATGCACGAAAAAGGTAAATGTATGTTAACATGTAAGCGTATGTAGATATTAATAGAATACAATGAATTATTATTCGAGTTCATCACTCTACTTTCTTATAATTGTTTTAGCAAAATTACTGACTGCCTGCGCGCAGCTCTACACAATTTTATAACGGAAGAATTGCTACCAATAAATTGTTTTTAGAAAATTCCACCGACGTACGAAATCGTATATAAAGGCACAAATTAGCATGCAAGATCAGAAGTTAGGAGATAGACATACGAGTTAGTGGGCTTCTACCACTGATCAGAACGCGACCTCAAGGTTTCCACTTCATTTCGTGCTTAGTTTATATCAATAGGAGGTTTCCACTCCAACTGATGGAGAGCTTGGCATAGGGGTTCTACCTCAGCTACTATCAAGACAAGGCCAGAGAGTAGGAGTAGCCATTAAGGAATACTGATATTATAAACAAATTTTATAACGTTCTTTCGGAACCTCTCTGTTTTTATTTCTTGCAACAGGAATAGGTTCTCCCATTTTACTATAGGAACCATGGACGGAACCCTACAACTTGTCCACCCATGCCATAGATTTCGAACTTTGAATGTTCGAATGGAAGTTTCAATCGTTTTTGAACTTACGAGGAAATGAAAGTTCTTTCCGAGCCCTGCCCGTTTAGGCCCTCAGTTGAAATAATTCACCTTCGTGTTGAACTGCGATCATGGCAGTAGGAAGGAGAATTTGGCTATCATTGGCTGCATGCAATGATTGAACAGGTGCGTGTTTTGACCAACACAGTAGCTCGCTAGGATCGGATTTTTCGAACGGGAAGTGCGACTCAGCAGTAGTGCACTGCACGTTTGATGCATTCGTTCGCGGGGTGGAACGTTAAGCTTGTGGTTTCGCATGCAACAGCGTGTGATGCCGCTGATCACATGTCGAACATGACCACTTCCTCGTGCAATCATTGATGATGTGAGTGCTGCTAAGGCAGTTTGTACACAGCTTAGCTTGATTTACGAATTGTGTCCGGTTTTGCACAGGCACTTGCTTGAATTGTGGACAGAATCTAATAAGATGCGGGGAGTTGCAACATTGGCAATTTTCTTTTTTAGATTCTGCCACAAGGGCTTGCGTGCTCTTGAAGGACCTGTTTTGCGCAGAATTCTGATGAGCGACTGGTTTTATTTTGATTTGGCTTAGTTGAAGCCTATTAACCATTTCAACGACTTCATACCTCGAGGTGACAAAGTCGTTCATTTCTGACCATGGAGGTAAATCTCTTCGCGAAGAGAGAGATTGTTCCCAAAGTGACAGGGTTGTTTCGGGTAGTTTTGATTAACCAATATACACCAGAATCGGATTCCAACTGTCGGTCCTAACTCCTTGAGGGTTAAGGACTGATAGGCAGTTGTTGATTGTATTTTGCAATCTCTGAAGTTGCTCACTGTTTTCGGTTGGAACAGTGGCCAGAGTCAATAAGGATTTGATCTGGTTGTCAACCAGGATAAGCTTGTTTTTGTATCGTGACCGTAAAGCTTCCCAGGCAAGGTCAAAGTTATCATCGCTCAGCGGATATTTTTTGACGATTGAACCGGCTTTTCCTTGCGTTTTGTACCGATGATGGTATAATTTCTGAGCACGGGAGAGCCTTGGGTGGTTAATGTGCATCGTTGTGAACATATCACGAAAAGCGCGCCATTCTTCATAGCCACAATAAAAGGTTTCCGTGTCGCATGCTGGGACTTTGAGGCAAATATTTGCTCAGCCGAGGGTTGTTCCACGCGAAGTGGTGGACTCGATGTTGCCATCATTTTGATCAACGAAAGATGATCGGCAATCTTCGCTTTGGTCACTTCATACGTATCGAGCAAGTGCATTGTTTGCCTTGTACTGAACTCATGAAGCCTTCAGGGAAACTTTCGTCTGGTTTCGAAAATACCAGATCGTAAACCGATCGAAGCCGTGCCCAAAAATCATCTAGTGGTTTGTCTTGGATCATGAGATGCGATTCAGTGTGATCTTGAATCGGTGCCTCGTTAAATTTCGCACAGTATCTCATGAGACTGTCATTATCCGCGATAAACTTTTGCGCGGATGGGTCACCTGATTTGGATTTTGGGTGGGGGGATGTTGCCCTTTCCTTGGTCGTTTCTTCTTTTGGGCCATCTTTTGGTTCTGTTCCGGGTTCGGCCATTTTTTGGGGACTAAGAGGCGTTTCAAGCAAACTTCTGGTGTTTACACAAAAAAAAAAATGAACAAAATATTTGTATGCTCAGGGAACGTTCGCAAAGTTCGAAGATGGAATTACTGTACGTGACCCAGACATTTAAAAAGGGAATTTAAATTGGTGGCGGTGTTTGTGTTTTTTTTACTTTATTTATATAATGTTTTGATAAAAACAAAAAAAAACAAAATAAAATACATAAATAAATAATCACAAACACTTTTCACTTCATCAATACGTATAAATAAACGTGAATTTGTAAATAACATGTATTTGTAAAATTATTGTAATACTTTGCAGTCTGTATGAATATTTTTTGAAAAGTTCCTATAGGGACAAAAACATCTCAAACTTAGTTTTGTACGCTATAATACGTACTAGTGTACATGCGCAATATACAAAAGTATGTATGTATGTATATATGATTGTTTATCCGAACGTATGCACGTGATTCAAAGAAGCTGCTCTATTTTTGTTTACAAACAGAGTTTGTTTTGATTTGCTTCATTTTCGCTTTAATGTCGCGTTTTTGAAGTGAGCTGAGTGAGCTTGATTGCAGCGTTGGGGAGTGCAGCAAAGAAATATGAAGAAATTGTTAAGGTGAGAGAGGTTAAGAAATTTGATCAACAGTACCAGCTCCCTTTGCTAATGTAGCTATGCGTGCTTGGAGAATGTCGCTGAAAGAGCGAATTGCCGTGTGAGTAAGCACGTATGATGTTCTCAGAGTGGAGAAATAAGAATGCTGGAAAAGCAACTTGAATTTATTTGTACATATATGTAGGTATGTAAGTATGAATATTATAATTTTTTATATGCTGCAAAGCAAGAAAAATTAGTTGGAAGTAAGTTGAACGGTA
Source organism: Eurosta solidaginis (assembly GCF_040869045.1). Lineage (NCBI taxonomy): Eukaryota > Metazoa > Arthropoda > Insecta > Diptera > Tephritidae > Eurosta > Eurosta solidaginis. The sequence goes on along the minus strand of NC_090319.1, from coordinate 177,030,289 downwards.
TCGCAAAGTTCAACGATCTGTGCGAACAACGGGGTAAATTCAGCTGAAGAAGAAATTTTTGCTGATGTTGTTCTTGCACAGTGGGTTTGAGTAGGAAAGTAAACTGCAATTTCTGTTGGTTGAATACCACTTGAATAGTGTACATATATATAATTGGCGGATTTTGCCTATTGGTATAGCGGAATATTTTCTACCAATTTTCGGTTGCAAAAAGGTTGCAGTAAAACCAACGGTAAGAAAATATCCGCAATATTCATATATATATGTGGTATATATATATATGTGTGTTTTGCAGTTTACAAAAAATAATATAACTTTTGTGGAAAAAAAGTTTTATTTTTTATATTTTTTATGAAAAATAAAAAAACCGCCTACTCACCAATTCTTGTATGTACTGCTTCTTATTGTGTTCTTGTTGCCTGGTCCCTTCTTGTTGATGATGAGCTGGTTGTTGGTATGGAAGATTATTTTTATATATTTTTGAATGTTTTTTTTTTCCTCAAAATTTTTTAAGTGTTTGTACACTTTGCGCCTACAATTTTCAAACAATTTTTCTCTATTCCTAATATATACATATATTTTATATGCTTTTTCCCCAAGCAATTTGAAATTTTTATTTATTTTGTCACTTTTTCGACTGATGATTTTCCAACCCAATTTAATTATTCAAAAAAAATTTGTTTTTCTTTTTTTTCTTGAAAACGTTCAATTAGTGCTTTTGCTGTGTTTTTTCTTCGAACCACTCAAACTTTATTTTTGAGTTATTTGTATGTTTTTTTGTATATGTATATAGGTAAATTTTTTTCCATTCAATTTAAATTTTTTTCTTTGTGTGTTTTTTTGTATATAGGTAAATTTATTTTTGAACACCCACTGTTTCACAAAGTAGTTTTTGTTTAAACTAAATGAAATTTTTCGATTTAATTTAATAATAATTTTTGTTTGTTTTGATTAGGGTGGGCCAAGGATGGCTGCGAAGGACTATGAATATTTCGGTCTTTCTTTGCTACACTCAAAAGCTCACTAAGTAAAGAGTTTTAGGGTTTTTCTTTAAAACGTTATAAATGTTTCTGTTACTATTTATTTAATAATTAATTCATTTAATTAATAAAATATATTCAAGCTTCTTAAAACTTAAACTTTTTTTACGATAGAAAAGAAAATATACATATATAAAAGTATAAGTAAATACACAACAGGAGCGCGTCCGCGATTGCCGGTAAATAGCACTTGACTGCCGATTCGAAAATTGTTTGATGGTGATGCCGCGCACGGCTGCGCGTGATAGTGGCGCGCGCCGCCGTCTAATTTTGGGATGTAGGCGGCTTAAACACTGCCTAACTACACTACTGAGGACCTCGTAGTGGTGGCCGTTTAGCAAAAAAAATAAGCAGGCATTTATTCTAGCATTCCGAAACATGGCCCATGCTACGGAGGTTCCACCGATGGAGTGCAAGAGGCTAGTACAGGACGAAGAGCGCAAAGGGCGGTTGGTCATAGGTGCGGATGCAAATGCGCACAACAATGCGTGGGGAGGAGCAGATACGAACGAGAGGCGAATCTCTATTTTTTTACGTCCTGCAAACCAATTTGCAGATAGCCAACAGGGGAAATGTCCCTACATACATTGTTCCAACATCCAGCAATGTTCTGGATATTACATTGAGCTCCGAACGTGATATATCATTATCCGACCATGCGTATATCAGCTTCAGCCTCCCCCTAAAGAGGCTAGAGAAGGGAGTAAGTAACCTTTAGAAACCCTAGGTCAACGAACTGGACAAAATTCCAGAAACAGGTAGAAACAAAACTGGGACAACGCAAAGATTTTGCCAATGTGGAGTAACTGGAAGAGCCTAATGAATTCCCAACAAGGACGCTTATGACTGCGTATAACAAAGCTTGGCCTCTAAGAAGATTCAGAGGAAAAGCAAAGCCGCCATGGTAGACCAATTAGCTGAGTCTTTTAAGGAGACAGGTAAAAGAAATGTTTAAGCTAGTAGAGACCGCGGAAAGCGAAGCGTGTCGGGACGGGACGAATACAGGGATCTACTGAGGATATACATGCGTGAAATTTCCAGGGCGAAGAGAATCTCATTGGAGAATTTTTGTACGGACATAGAGTGCTCCAGCGAAACAGCACTGGTAAAACAACAACTGGGTTTGAGTAAACAAGTAAACTGCAATTTTTGTTGGTTAAATACCACGTAAAATTTGTACATATTTATATATTTCTTACCGTTGGTTTTACTGCACCCTTTTTGCACCCAAAAATTGGTAGAAAACATTTTGCTATACAAATAGGCAAAATCCGCCAATTATATATATATATTCATTAGGCCGGGTCGATTTGTGGGGAGGCAAAAAAATCGCCCATTGCTCTGTGAAAATCATATCCTCGGGATCAAAATAAGAAACTTTGCCGAAGGAACCATACCTCTAAAACGAATTCTGATGTCCCCCCTTTGGGCCGTAGGGGCAAATTTTGAAAAATCCCACTTTGAAATGCCTATGTTTTTTCTTTTTGGAGTTTATTTTTCTCTTTAGAAATTTATTTAGTCAGAATATATGTAAATGAAAAAATGAATTTAACTTAGTAATAGAAAAGAAATTAAAAAAAATTAATTATTATTATTAAAAAATTATTAGAAATTAGCGTTTTTACAACCCAATTTTTAAAACAAAGGCATCACTGTGATGCATTTGCATGTCGTAAACATAGTTGTGTGGGTTTTTTATTCAACCGTTTTAAAAAAATGAAGGTATCACTGTGACACAATTGCAGATCGTAAAATTGCTTGTGTTGTTTTTTTTTAAGCCACCACAAGACACAGCAGGTAGAATTGAAATTGCCCCTACCCAAAAGTTCGACCCAAAGGGGGGGACATCACAATTCGTTTTAGAGGTATGGTTCCTTCGGCAGAGTTTCTTATTTTGATCCCTAGAATACGATTTTCACAGAGCAATGAGAGATTTTTAAATCGACCCCGCCCTAATATTACTTATATATGCAGTTTACAAAAATAATATAACTTTTGTGGAAAAAAATTTGTATTATTTTCTATATTTTTTATGAAAAATAAAAAAAACTGCCTACTCACCGATTCCAGTGTTATGCTGCTTCTTATTGTTGTTGTTGCCTGGTCCTTGTTGTTGATGATTTTTCTTAGCTGGCTGGTGGGTAAAGATGATTTTGATAATTGCAAAATTTTTTTCCAAACCGGCGCTTATGATGTGTGCGCCCACAATTTTTCAAACAAAAAATCTTTCTCTTTTTTTTTTTAATTAAAAATTTTTTTAGCAATTTTTTTAATTCTTTTATTTTTGTAAATATATAAGTGTATATGTATTTTTTTTTTTTTTTGACAAAGCACTTTGAAACTGTATGAGGTTTCGTTTATAGATATTTTTTTTAAATATACGCCGGAACTGTCCCAAAATAATACCAAAATAGTCCCGAAATGATCTCAACGGGATCCCGGAAACCATCCAGAAATGATATCGAAACAACAACAACAAATGATCCCTGAGGGTCCCCCAAAAGATCCCGAAATGACCCTGACGGGATCCCGGAAAGATCTCGAATACCATCCAGAAGTGATGCCAGAAGTGTCCTTAAATGAACCCGAAATAGTCTCAAAAAGTGTCCGAAATGACTCTGAAGGGATCCCGGGACGGATCCCGAAAACCATTCAGAAATGATGCCGGAAAACCCCCAAATGATCCTGGAATAGTTTCAGAAATGTTCCGAAAAGACCCTGACGGGATCCCGGACGGGATCCCGAAAACCATCCAGAAATGATCCCGGAAGGATCCCCCAATTATCCCGAAATATTCCCGTACGGATCTCAAACACCATCCAGATATAGTCCCTAGAAAGTCCCAAAATGATCCCGAAATGATCCTGGCGGATTCCCAGATTGATCCCGAAAACCATCCAGAACTGATGCCTGCAGGCTCCCCAAATGAATCCGAAATAATAAAGTCATGGAATGACCCCGACGGGATTCCGTAAACCGTCCAGAAAAGATCTCTGAATGTTCCCTAAATGACCCCCGAAATAGTCCCCGAGAAAGTCCCTGAAATGATCCCTGACGGGATCCCAGATTGAACGAGAAAACCCTTCAGAAATAATACCGGAATGGTCCCCCAAATGATCCGAAATAGTCCGAAATAACCCTGACGGGATCCTGGACGGATCCCGACAGCCATATACCTCCCTTGAGGGGATCCTGCAAACCATCCAGAAATGATCCCGGAAGGATCCCCAAATGACCCCAGAATATTCCCGAAAAAGTCACGAAATAACACCGACGGGATCCCGGACGGATCCCAAAAAACTATCCAGAAATTATCCGTCAGGATCCCTAAAATGATCCCGAAATGACCCTGATGGGTACACGGGCTGATCGCGAAAATCATCCAGAAAATGATGCCGGAAGGGTCCCAAATCATCCCGAAATAGTCCCGAAAAGTCCATAAATTACCCCAACGGGATCCCGGAGACTATCAAGAAATGATCCCGGAAGGATCTCCAAATGATCTCGAAAGTATCCCGGACGGGATACCGGAAGGATCCCCAAATGATTCCGGAATAGTCCCGAAAAACTCCCGAAATAACTCCGACGGGATCTCGGACGCTTCCCGAAAATCATTCAGAAACTATCCTGGAAAGGTCCCAAAATTATCCCGAAATAATCCCGACAGCATGCCAGACGGACCCCAAAACCATCCAGAAATGATCCCGTAAAAGTCCCGAAATTGTCCTGACATATTCCAGAAAAAGTCCCGAAATTACCCCGACGGGATGCCGGACGGATCCAAAAAAACTACCCAGAAAGGATCCTGGAAGGGTACCAAAATGATACCGAAATAGTTCCGAAATTACCCTGACAGGATCACGATAACCATCCAGAATTGATATCTGAAGAGTACGAAATAGTCAATAAAAATTCCCGAAATTACCCCGACGGGATGCCGGATGGAGCCCGAAACCCAGCCAGAGAAGTCCCCAAATAATCTCGAATTCAGGAAGGATCCCCATATGATCCCGGAATAGTCCGGAAAAGTTCCAAAATAACCCGGACGGATCCAGTAAACTATACAGAAATTATCCCGGAAGAGTCCTAAAATGATCCCGAAATAGTCCCCAAATTACCTTGACGGGATCCCGGACGGATCCCGAAAACCATCCACAAATGCGGCGAGTAGACGGAGGCTGTCACTGCTCACTTTGTAAACCCTCGACTTATTTGACCTATTGAGTTTGTAATATTGGTGAAGTCAGTATACGTAAAGTTATAATGTGTAAAAATTATTAAAAAGTAATTGTTCGATGGATCGTGGGAACCCCCTTTCCATTTTTGAAAAAAATTTCGCCAATAGACTATTGTCTATCTGTGTCCCAAATGTCACCAAAATCCGTGTAGTCGTTCTGGCGTGATTCATTCACAAAGACGTAAAACTAAATTAATTAAATTATAACTATTCCTAGGGGGCGGGGACCTCCCCCTTTTAAAAAAATATAGCTAGTAGATCCTTCTAGACTATTGGCTATATGTGTGCCAAATTTCATCCAAATCCGTACAGCCGTTCTTGCGAGATTGAGTCACAAAGACAAACGTCTGGACATCCAAACATCCAAACTTTCGCATTTATAATATTACTAGCCTTTACCCGCGGCCCCGTCCGCAAGAAGAAAATGAAATATATGGGCTATTCACGTTAGCCTGCTTATCAAGTATTCTGTTTAAAAATTTCTTTCTGTCTAATGCATTTTATTTTTGTAATTGAGTAAAAAAAAAAAGATCTAAATGAGCTGATAACCTGATAGGATCCACAAATGATCCCGAAATTATCCATAAAAACCACGAAATGACCCCGACGATATCGCGGATGGATCCCGAAACCATCCAGAAATGCTACGGAAGGGTCTCCAAAAGTTCCCGGAATAGTCTGAAAAAATCCGAAATGACAACGACACGATTCTAAACTTATCCAGAGAACCAAACAGAAATGATCCCTACAGGGTACCAAAATGATCCCGAAATAGTCCCGAAAAAGTTCCGAATTAACCCTGACGGGCTCCCGGACGGATCTCAAGAACCATCCAGAAAGGGTTCCTAAATTATCCCGACATAATCCAGAAAAAGTTCCGAAATGACCCCGAGGGGATCCACGACGGATCGCGAAAGCCATACAGAAATGAATTAAGAAGGGTCCAAAAATTATCCCGAGATAGTCCGGAAATGACCTCGATGTGATCCCACACGGATCCAGAAATGATCCCGGAAGGGTCCCAAAACTATCCCGAAAAAGTAACAAAAAAATCTCGAAGTGACTCCTACGGATCCCGAACACTATACAGAAATGATGCCGGAAAGGTCCTCAAATGATCCCCTAATAGTCCCGAAATGACCGAAAACCATCCAGAAATTATGCTGGAAGGGACCCCAAATGATCCCGGAAACCATACAGAAATGATGCCGGAAAATAACCCAGATGATCCCGAAATAGTCCGAAATGACCCAAAGGGGTCCCGTACGGACCTCGAAAACTATCCAGAAATTATGCCAGAAGGGACCCCAAATGATCTCGAAAACCATACAGAAATGATGCCGGAAAATACCCCAGATGATCCCGAAATTGTCCCGAAGTGACCCCGAATGGATCCCGGACGGATCCTGAAAACCATATAGAAATGATGCCGGAAGGTACCCCAAATGATCCCAAAAGAGTCCCGAAATGACCCTAGCAGTATCCCGTACGGATCCCGAAATCCATCCAGAAATGATGCCGAAAGGCTCCCCTAATTATCCCGTGTTAGTCCCGAGAAAGCCCCGAAATGACCCCGACTGGATTCCTGACGGACCCCGAAAACCATCCAGAAATTATGCCGGGAAGGAACCCCAAATGATCCCGAAAAAGTCACGAAATGACCACCAGGGATCCCGAAAACTATACAGAAATGACGCAGAAAAGGTCCCCAAATTATCCCCTAATAGTCCCGAAATGGCCTGATGGATCTCGAAAACCATCCAAATGTCACCAAATGTTCCCGTATTAGTCGCAAAGAAGTCCCGAAATGACCATCTAGAAATGATGCCGAAAGGTACACCAAATGATCCCAAAATAGTCCCGAATTGACCCCGACGGTATCACGGACGGATCCCGAAAACCATCAAGAAATGATCCCGGAAGGTACTCCAAATGATCCTGAAACAGTCCCGAAATGACCCTGACGGGATCCCGAACGGATCCCCAAAACCATCTAGAAATGATGCCGGAAGGCACCCCAAGGGATCCCGAAATAGTTCCGAAATGACCCGGACGGGATCCCGGACGGAACCCGAAAACCATCTAGAAATGATCCCGAAATAGTCCCGAAATGACCCCGACGGGATCCCGGACGGATCCCGAAAACCATCCAGAAATGATCCCGTTTTAGTCGAGAAAAAGTCCCAAAATACCCTGACTGGATCCCGAACGGATGCAAAAAACCATCCAGAAATGATGCCGAAAGGGTCCCCAAATGATCCCGTATTAGTCGAGAAAAAGTCCCGAAATTACCCCGACGGGATCCCGGACGGATCCCGAAGACCATCCAGAAATGATGCCGGAAGGGTCCCCAAATGATCGCGAAATAGTCCCGAAATGATCCCGGAATAGTCACCCATTGAGTTTGTAATATTGGTGAAGTTCAGTATACGTAAAATTATAATGTGTAAAAATTGTTAAAAAGTAATTATTCGAAGGGGTCGTGGGACCTCCTCCCCCTTTCCATGTTCGAAAAAAATTTCGCCAGTAGACTATTATCTCCGTCCCAAATTTCATCAACATCCGTGTAGCCGTTCTGGCGTGATTCAGTCACAAAGACGAAAAATACAATAACTAAATTATAACTGTTCCTAGGGGGCGGGGACTTCCCCCCTTTTAAAAAAAATATAGCTAGTAGATCCTTATAGACAATTGGCTATATGTGTGCCAAATTTCATCCAAATCCGTCCCGCCGTTCTTGCGTGATTGAGCCACAAAGACAAACGTCTGGACAAACATCCAAACATCCAAACTTTCCCATTTATAATATAATAACTAGCCTTTACCCGCGGCCCCGTCCGCAAGGAGAAAATAAAATATATGTGATATTCACGTTAGCCTGTTTGTTTTTTTGTCAATGTATTTTATTTTTTAATACAGTAAAAAAAACAGGGTTGAAAGAATTACTACTCATAGAACAAAGAAGTGAAACTACAATTAGCTAAAACCAAAAAGAATTTTTTAAATGAAAGTAGTGTTGCTTTTTCGGTTATTTAGTTGGTTAAAGTATTACAAAAATTGTAATTATAGTTGTAACAGTTCGTTACAGGATTCATTTAAAAATAGAACGAAAAAGCTGTGTTAGATATTAAAGATAAAACATACCGAATTTTAATTACGAATAATTTGCATTAAATCCACGGCCATGTGTGCTCAATTACCGGTTTAGAAGAGACCTAAAATGATCCCGGAAGGGTCCCTAAATGACACCAAAATAGTCACGAAATGATGACGACGGGATGCCGGACAAATCCAGAAAACTATCCAGAAATGATGCCGGAAGGGTCCCAAAATAATCCCGAAGTAGTCACGAAAAGTCCCGAAATGGCCCTGACGGGATCCCGTATGGATCCCGAAAGCCATCCAGGATTGATTCCTGAATGGTCCGCAAATGATCCCGAAATAGTCCGGAAAAAGTCCAAAAAACTGCGACGGGATCCCGGACAAAACCGGAAAATCACACAGAAAGTGTCCCGGAGGGGTCCCAAAATGATTCCGAAATAGTCACGAAAAAGGCCCGAAATTACCCTGCCGGGATCCCGAAAACCATCCAGAAATGACTCTGGAGGGATCCCCAAATGATCCCGGAAAAGTCCTCAAACCATCCAGAATTGATCTCTGAAGATTCCGCAAATGATCCCGAAATAGTACGGAAAAAGTCCCGAAAACATTCCGACGGGATCCCGGAAGATCCCGAAATCACCCAGAAATTATCCGGGAGGGGTCCCAAAATGATTCTGAAATAGACCCGAAAAAAGCCCGAAATGATCCTGGCGGGATTCCGAAAACCATCCAGAATTGATCTCTGAAGGGTGAGCAAATGATCCGGAAATAGCCCGGAAAAAGTCACGAAAAAACTCAGACAGATCCCGAAAATCATGAAGAAATTATCCGGGAAGGGTCCCAAAATTACCCCGAAATAACTCCGACAGCATCCCGGACAGATCTCGAAAATCATCCATAATTGAGCTCTGAAAGGTCCGCAAATAATCCAGAAATAGTCCGGAAAAAGTCCCGAAAAAACTCCGTCGGGATCCCGGACAGATCCCGAAAATCACCCAAAAATTATGCCGGAGGGATCCCAAAATGACTCTGAAATAGTCCCGAAAAAGTCCCGAAATGACCCTGACGGGATCCCCGACGGATCCCCAAAACCACCCTGAAATGATCTTTAAGGGCAACTGACCCCGAAATAATTGTTAAAAAGTCCCGAAATTACGCTGACGGGACCCCGAAATCCATCCAGAAATTATCCCGGAAGGATCCCCAAATGATCCCGGAACAGACTCGAAATTACCCTGACATTTTCCCGAAAAAGTAAAAAATAAACACGACGGGATCCCGGACGGATCCCGAAAACTATACAGAAATGATCCCGAAAGGTTCACAAAATGATCCCGAAATTGTCCCGAAAAAGCCCCGAAAGGACCCCGATGGGATCCCGGGCGGATCCCAAAAACCATCCAGAAATGATCCCGGAAGAGTCCCAAAGTGATCCCGAAAAAGTCCCGAAATGGCACCGACGGGATCCCGGACGGCTTCAGAAAGACATCCGGAATTGCTCTCTGAAGGGTTCGAAATTGATGATCCCGGAACAGTTCCGAAAAAGATGCCGGAAGGGACCCCAAATGATACCGTAAAAGTTCCGAAATGATCCCGACGCGATCCCGTGCGGATACCGAAAACCATCCAGATATGATACCAGACATGTCCTCAAATGATCCCCTAATAGTACCGAATTGACCCTGACAGGATCCCGGACGGATCCCGGAAACCATCCCGAAGTTATGCGGAAAGGGACCCCAAATGATCCCGTATAAGTTGAGAAAACGTCCCGAAATGACACCGACGGATTCCGGACGGATCCCGAAAACCATCCAGAAATGATGCCGGAATGGACCAAAAATGATCCCAAAAAAGTAGTGAAATGGTCCCGACGGGATCCCGGACGGATCCTGAAAACGATCCAAAAAAGATGCCGGAAGGGACCCCAAATGATCCCGAAAAATTCCCGAAATTACCCCGACGTGATCCCGGACGGATCCCGGATCATCCAGAAATGATGCCGGTAGGTACCCCAAAATGATCCCGAAAGAGGCCCGAAATGACCACGTCGGGATCCCGGACGGATCCCAAAAAGTATACAGAAATGATGCCGGAAGGTGAAATGATCCCCTTAAAGAAAGATGAAAGATGAAATGATCCCCTTATAGTTCCGAATTGACCCTGACGGGATCCCCGACGGATCCCGAAAACCATCTAGAAGTGTTGCCGGAAGATACCTCAAATGATCCAGAAAAAGTCCTGAAATAATCCAGACGGGATCCCGCACGAATCCCGAAAACCATCCATCTAGATACCCCAAATGATCCCGAAATAGTTCCGAAATGACCCCGCCGGGATCACGGGCGGATCCCGAAACAGTCCTGAAATGACCCCCACGGGATCCCGTACGGATTCCGAAAACCATCCAGAAATGATGCCGGTAGGTACCCAAATGATCCCGAAACAGTCCCGAAGTGACCCCGACGGGATCCCCGACGGATCCCGAAACCATCCAGAAATGATGCCGAAAGGGTCCCCAAATGACCCCGTATTGGTCGCGAAAAAGTTCGGAAGTGACCCCGACGGAATCCCGGACGGATACCCAAAACCATCTAGAAATGATGCCGGTATATACCCCGAAATGATCCCGAAATAACCCTGTAGGGATCCCTGAGGGATCCCTGAAACTATCCAAAAATAATGCCCTAAAGATTCCCAAATGTTCCCCAAATAGTCCCGAAATTACCCTGACGAGATCCCGGACGGATCCCGAAAACCATCCAAATATGATGGCGAAAGGGTCCCCAAATGATCCCGAAAAGGCCCTGAAATGACCCCGACGGGATCCCGGACGGATCCCGAAAACCATGCAGAAATGATGCCGGAAGGGACACCAAATGATCCCGAAAAAGTCCCGAAATGACCCCGACGGAATCCTGGACGGATCCCGAAAACCATCTAGAAATGATGCCGGAAGAGACCCCAAATGGTCCCGCAAAAGTCCCGAAATGGCCCCGACAGGATCCCGGACGGATCCCGAAAACCATCCAGAAATGATGCCGGAAGAGACCCCAAATGATCCCGCAAAAGTCCCAAGATGACCCCGACAGGATCCCTGACGGATCCCGAAAACCATCCAGAAATGATGCCTGAAAGGTCCTCAAAAAATCACCCAATAGTATCGAAATGACGCCGACGGGATCCCGGACGGATCCCGTAAACCATCCAGAAATGATGCCAAATGGTTCCCCAAGTGATCCTGTATTAGTCGAGAAAAAGTTCCGAAATGACCACGACGGGACCCCGGACGGATCCCGAAAACCATCTAGAAATGATGCCGGAAGGTACCCCAAATGATGCCGAAATAGTCCCGAAATGACATCGACGGATTCCGGACGGATCCCGAAAACCATCCAGAAATGATGCCGGAATGGAACCAAAATGATCCCAAAAAGTAGTGAAATGGTCCCGACGGGATCCCGGACGGATCCCGAAAACCATCCAAATATGATGGCGAAAGGGTCCCCCATTGATCCCGAAAAAGCCCTGAAATGACCCCGACGGGATCCCGGACGGATCCCGAAAACCATGCAGAAATGATGCCGGAAGGGACACCAAATGATCCCGAAAAAGTCCCGAAATGGCCCCGATGGGATCCCAGACGGATCCCGATAACCACCCCAGAAATGAAGCCGGTAGGTACCCCAAATGATCCCGAAATAGTCCCGAAATGACCCCGTCGGATCACGGACGGATCCCGAAAAAATCCTGAAAAGACTACGACGGGATCCCAGACGAATACCGAAAACCATCCAGAAATGACGCCGGTTGATACCCCAAAATCATCCCGAAATAGTCCCGAAATGACCCTGAAGGGATCCCCGAGGGATCCCGGAAACTATCCAGAAATGATGCCCTAAAGGTTCCCAAATGATCCCCAAATAGTCCTGAAATGACCCTGACGAGATCCCGGACGGATCCCGAAAACCATCCAGAAATGATGCCGAAAGGTTCCCCAAATGATCCTGTATTAGTCGAGAAAAAGTTCCGAAATGACCCCGACGGAATCCAGGACGGATCCCGAAAACCATCTGGAAATGATGCCGGAAGGTACCCCAAATGATGCCGAAGTAGTCCCGAAATGACCCTGACGGGATCGCGTATGGATCCCGAAAACCATCCAGAAATGATGCCGAAAGGGTCCCCAAACGATCACGTATTAGTCGAGAAAAAGTCCCAAAATGACCCCGACGGGATTCCGGACGGATCTCGAAAACCATCCAGAAATGATGCCGGAAGATACCCCTAATGATCCCGAAATAGCCCCTAAATGGCCCCGACGGGATCCCGGACGGATCCCTAAAACCATCCAGGAATGATTATGGAGGGGACCCAAAATGACCCCGAAAAAGTCCCGTAGTGATCCCGGAAATCGTAAAGAATTTATCTCTCAAAGGTACCCAAATTATCCCGAAAATACCCCGACGGGATGCCGGACGGATCCCGAAACCCATCGACAAATGATGCCGGAAGGGTCCCCAAATGATCGCGAAATAGTTCCGAAATTATCCCAGAATAGTCCCGAAAATGTTCCAAAATAACCCCGACTATAAACTATAAAGAAATTATGCCGGAAGGGTCACAAAATGATCCCGAAATAGTCCCGAATAAGTCCCAAAATGAACCCGGCGGGATCCCGGACGGATCCGGAAAACCATCCAGAAATGATCCCGGAAGGGTCTCGATATGACCCTAACGGGATTACAAATAAGGTAAAGCTAATTATAAAACCATGTTAATAAGGCAGCAGGCACGTTGGAGCGAATGAAGAGTTATAGAGTGTATGTTTCTATATAACTCTTCATTCGCGGTAAAGCTAATAAAAGCGTGCTAATAAAAACAATTGGCGGAGGACGGATTGCGGGAGGAGAAGGAGAGGACCACTGATCGTTTTTCCAAATTTGTTTAGATCTCGATCTGTATGTACCAGATACCAAAAACTATTGATTTAGGAGAAAATGTATATTGAGATATAACAATTTATAGATTTTACACCAGATGGGGAGAGAAGGGGGAGAGGGGGCGGAGGGTGTCACTGCTCGTTTTGTAAGCCCTCGACTTATTTGACCCATTGAGTCTTTAATATTGGTGAAGACCCGTATACGTAAAGTTATAATGTGTAAAAATAATTAAAAAGTAATTGTTCGAAGGGGTCGTGGGAACCCACCCCCCTTTCTATGTTCGAAACAAATTTCGCTAGTAGACTATTGTCTGTGTCCCAAATTTCATCAAAATCCGTGTAGCCGTTATGACGTGATTCATTCACAAAGACGAAAAAATACAATAATTAAATTATAACTGTTCCTAGGGGCGGGGACCTCCCCCTTTTCAAAAAAATATAGGTAGTAGATCCTTCTAGACTATTGGCTATATGCGTGCCAAATTTCATCCAAATCGGTCTAGCTGTTCTTGCGTGATTGAATCACAAAGACAAACGTCTGGACAAACATCCAAACATCTAAATATCCAAACATCCAAACTTTGCCATTTATAATATATATTAGATATGTAAATAAAAATAAATGTAAGGCGCGATAACCTCCGAAGAGATCTAAGGCCGAGCTTCTCTTCCAATTTGCGTCGTGCTCCTCTTGATTTTTCCCTACAAATTGGCCGGACGGGACCTACATGTTTTATGCCGACTCCGAACGGCATCTGCAAGGCAGATGAGTTTTCACTGAAAGCTTTTCATGGCAGAAATACAATCGGAGCGCTTGCCAGACACTGCCGAGGGGCGACCCCGCTTAGAAAAATTTTCTTCTAATTGAAAAATCTTATTTCTAAAATTTTGATGTTGCTTTGCCCGGGAGTTGAACCCAGGGCATACGGCGTGATAGGCGGAGCACGCTACCATCACACCACGGTGGCCGCCAGATATTAGATATATTATTCTTATTATTTATTAGGATAATATAAAATATTACACTAATTTAACAGCACACTAGCTACATTGGCCTTAAGTGCTTGGTTTCTTAGTAGATGATACATATATTCTTATCAGGTACGAAATATTTAGTTATAAAAATTTACAGTTTTTCAACTAAACCATTATTTTTATATAGTTAAATATTTTTATTACATTGTCTTCTGTGATAGTTTTCAAAAGTGTTGAAGGTTTTTTGGGACCAAATAAGGTTGTACGCTTAGCTTGTAAGATTGCACAGGTATCAAGAATGTGTAGAAGATTGAGGTGGTTGTTGCAGAAAGGGCAGTGGGAGGGAGATGTAGAAAGGAGGAGGTGTTCATGAGTTAGTTTTGAGTGGCCTATCCTTAAGCGGACGAATGTAGAAATTTGTTGTCTGGATAGTGAGGATGGGAAAATTGACTTTTCACCTTCAGGGTTAAAGGTTTTGTAGGGGTGAGTGAATTGCGACCACGACTCATCGTGATCGGCCAACTCGTTTCCCTGGATACCTTTATGACTTGGTATCCAAAAGATATTTATAATTTTAAGATTAATATTATAAATTAATTTCAAATCTTCTTCACAATTGACTTTCGCTTTTTACATGATATAAAAGAAAATATATATAAAAGTATAAATATCCAAAACGAGCGCGTCCGCGGTTGCCGGTTATTAGTACGAGACTGTTCGTTGCAAATATTGTTGATGACGATGGCAGTGATGGGTGTTGGCGCATTCCAATTCGCCGCGCACGGCTGCACGTAAGAATGGCGCACGCCGCCGCAGAGTGGCATTTTTGCTTGGTTTAGACGCGAAAAAGTAAAAATTTTCAAGTCGTATTTTTTTTAAATTTGAATGTAGTTTGATTCCACAGTATATAACGGTAATTATCATGTCTTATAATTGTTGTTCGTCATTGAATAATCTGCTGTCAAACTGTGATTTTTTGATGACGCGCTAAATAGTGCAATTTACAGAAGTGAAACAACGCGTGGTTTAAAATTAAAACTTTGTGGTGAAACAAAAGCTAAAATATTTTTTGGTTATTTAAAATCTACATTCTACAATCTAACATTATTTTGCAAGTGTTCAAAAATTTTTTGGATGAGTATTTTTTACGAAATTATGAGTTTTTAATGCGTATTATTTTTATGCTGAAAATATATAAAACCGTGAAAAGAAAAGCCTGTCAAAAGTTTGAACCACGCTGAACCAAAATAATTTTTGTATTTCTGCTATAACTCAATATTATTACATATAACTCAAATGATTCTTTATTCCTGTAGGTCCCCGTTTTGATGTAATGACGATAACAAAGTGGGAGTTGTATGAGCTGCGGGTTGCAGAACGTGGCCAAAAGCAAAAGGATAAAGCCCTTTTAGACCACGTATGTACTGTTTTAGGGAGGGAGTGAATAGAGAAGAGGGATTGTATGATGAATGCTGCTGTAAAGTTCGATTTTTTTCTATCAAAGTTTCGTATGCGATGGATTCAAGTGAATTACACCAAAGTAAATTTTCTTGGAAAGCTTGCTTCATGGCTTGAAGAAGATATGAAATTTAAATATAGGTATGTTCAATTGTGAACAAAAATTCGAGATAAGGCTATAAGAAAGTTTTTTTGGGGTAAATTCAAAAATTTTGGAGGGGGTCCAACCCCCCGAATCACCCATCCCCACTTCGCCTATCCTAACTGAAGGGGGGTAAGGCATACAAACATATACACTTGGTTTGAATGAAATATATTCATTTTCAGTGAGATTAATTTTTCGCGTCTAAATCAAGGAAAAATGCCACTGTGCGCCGCCTAGCTAGGCATGTAGGGCGCTTTAATTAGCAATATAGGAGTATTACATATATAGGTTTTATGAGCCCGTTCCGTTTTGTTTTATTTTATGTGATTTTGCACCACATATTTTGTTTTTAAATTTTGCAACGCGCCTGATATTTTGTGTTATTAATTTGTTGAATGCCCTGCAGTCAAAAGCCAAAGTAGTCAGCAAACATTCTAGTTCATTGACTAGAATTTTGTGGGTTATTAAAACTAGTCAGCATTTGAGTAGTTCATTGACTAGAATTTTGTGCCGTTCACCATACTTGTCAGTTTTAGAATTGTTCATTGACTATAATTTTGTGGTGTTATTCATACTGTTTAGTATTTGAATAATTTATTCGACCAGAATTTCGTCTGTCCTACTCTAGGAAATGCGTGAGTTCATTCTGCAATCAATCTGCAATGCATACTTCAGTTGACAATGCTAAATATTGTCCAAATCAACGATCACAAAACCGATGCATGACTTCCGTAAAGTGCATATCACTACCACCGTTTTGAACTCCATTAACACTCATCATAGGACGGTGCTCGTGCAGCTTGGCCTTTTTGACACAGTCAACCACGACAGTCAACCCAAGGCAGCCGGTTCTATGTACCGGAGCGACTCTCATTTCAGTATAACCCCATTTAATTTATTGTGCCCCTCCACAAATTGTCGTCCTCCCAGCAGATCCTCCCAGCAGATCCTTGCAGCGGAACTGCGTCATACTCTCCTGCTTCGGGAAGGTATCGAACCGAATCCGGGTCCTACTCCTGACCACGGTCCTGAGAAATGGCTTTGCTGCGTATGCCGGAAAAGAATCTTTTTAGGACGGTCATACTCTTGTCAGTGTGTCACGTGCAAGGGATGGTTGCAGCGGAAAGGTTGTTCTGGGCTAGACCCCAAAATCCGACGTCCTCGTAACTTTTATAAATCTTCTGTGGCTCCTTGCTGTTCACGCCCAAGAGCGTCCCGTAGTCTGCGCCTTAGCACCCTGTAATTGATTGACTGGGAAGTTCTCGGAGATGGTTTATTTCGTGAAGCGGCATAACATCCGCTTTGCTGCGATTCAAGAGATCAAACTCACGGCTAGATCTGCTTTGCAGACCTGCTCTGGGTATAACGTCCACAGGAAAGATCGCGAGATCGGAATTGGAGGCGATCTCGCGTTTATCATCCACCACTCAGTGCAAAATAATCTTTTCGATCCCGACATCGGCCGCAGGGGCATATCTCTCAGGTCAGGCGATGTGAACTTAGAAATCATCAACATAAACATCCCTCCTGTCACATGTAGCCCCAGTGGATACCTCTCTGATATCAAAGCACTACTCACTGGCGATATTCGCATTATCTTAGGCGATTTCAATACCCACCACGATCTATGGCATTCTAACGTACAGGCGGACAGCAGGGGTGAGATATTGACGGACCTAATAGAGGAAACGACGTTCTGCACTATAAACGGATACGCCCCCACTCGTATGATAGGAAGGTGTACCAGTTCGACAGATCTATCCATCGTGAGCGCAGGACTCTTAAACTGCGTCAACTGGCAGCCGATGGTAACATCTGACCACCTGCCTATACTCCTTTCGCTCGAGCGATCTGCCGACTTCATCATTACCGAGAACCGCACTTCATCAAATGTAAGAAATGAAAGTGAGATGAATACAAATATTTTAATAACCAGTTGCTTGCTAGGGTGTCGGTTTCCGGCAAATCAGCAAAAACTGTTTACCTTTTCCATATGCTCCTTTATATTGAGCTCTTTTGCATAATTATTAAATATGGAACATTCCGTGGCAATTCCAAGGGCAGTGTTTTGGCAGTCTTGCAGCCTTTTCATGTGTGTGTTTTCAATCAAACTGGCTACGAGTAGCACATAAGCGATTGAACTTTGTATGTTGTTAGCCATGTTTGTTTATCATTTTTACAAGTGTTGCCGCCAATCGATTTGAGCATTGTAAAGGTCTACAAGTAGGATATGTAGCAGAACGCACATACACAATCACGCTCGCCTGATAAAATGCTTGTTCTTGTTCGTTTTTTGTGGATGCTATTTGACACTGTTGTACTTCTTAGTTCAAAAAAAAGTGTAATAGCTGCTAACGAAAACTGCGTAAAATGTTAATTGTTATATTACAAAGAAATATCTTTATTTACTTTCAAACGAGCATTTAATTACATCTCTCTTTAAAATCCATATGTTTTGGAAAAATTTAATTAACAAATTGTGTTACTCTATTACCGGGGACGATTGCTAAAACACGACCAAAACCGTCGGGGGAGGTATTAGTAGACGAGTTTTTGCCTCGCTTCCAATAATTGGAATACTTTTCTCTTTGGACAATTGATAATAGGACAAAACGCGTATTTTCATTTCTCTTTCCACATTTTTGGACGGGTTATTGCAGTCGACCTCGGTTTCAAACTGTTTTTCGCGGAGAACTTTTGAACGGGTAGAAAAACTTAGTACCCGTGTTTGTATTTTTAATGCTTTAATAACTACGCGTCCTCAGATACCCCAATTCAAAACTTTTGTATAATTTTCTGTAGGATCAATATAGGTGCACTATATTTTCATACTAAATTCGTTCAAAAAAATTTATCATCTCAGCAACCCATATCTGATATTCCGCTCCTTCTTTTGTTTTCCTACGTCGCCTTCCACGACAGCAACCCCGGTAATTTTGACACTTCAGTGTCAAACGCATGTTCCACACAGGTTCCATTGGGTTCCACGCTAGTTTGACACTCACCGAAGTGTCAAACTGCAGTGTGTTAGAAAGAGAAAGGAATTGTTTCCTTCTCATACATATCATACTTGTAAACCTGTACTATTTATTTGAGGATTTTCTTGAGGCCTTGCACTACAGCTGCAATTTTGGCCATGCGTCTTGCAGCTCATACCAATATGGCCGTATGGGCTGCGCTCAAGCTTCCCTAGGCCCAGCCTCGTTGCAATTGTTAACGCTACACTGTTTGTAACGTAAAACTGTTAGTTTTCATAACATAAAAGCTGAAATTTTTGCCGGCAAACAAAAATTCTAATTTTTTTTTCAAGATTTTGTGTTCGAATTTTATTATAAAATTGCTTCAATGTTCTTTCAAGTTTAGAAGGATTAAGAGTGTCTGTCTGGACAAAGCCTATATTGAAAGTGTCCGGCAATGAGGCTAGTGGCTTCTCAAATCTTTACGAAGACAATATATGAAAATCAGCCTTTATAAAATGGCGAAAGTGAGGTCTAATTTTTAGCACATTTTTTGCTAAAGGACGAAGGTCTGGCTGTCACGGGATCGTTATAGCAGTGCTTTGCTCCATCCAAGTGTGCGACCACTCACAAATTGTCATCAATATCCTCTAACGGGAGTTCTAGGAAACTTGCAGTTTCAACAGGGGTGGACCAGAGTGAGAGGAGTGTTAGAGGCGTTGGTTCAACATTGCAATTAAAGAGAGAGTTGGTGCGATGTGGGTACATATTGCAAGCAGGACATACATTATGTATGTCGGGGTTAATTCTGCATAGGTAAGAGGCTAATCTGCTACAGTATCCATATCGAAGTTGAGCTAGAGTGACGCCCGTCTCACTAGGGAGTGTACTTTCCTCTTCTGCGATTACAAGTTATTTATTTTTCAGAACTGGGTTCGCCGAAAAATTCCTGGCATAGAGGTCCGACACCTTTCTGTGGAAATCACTGATGACCTGTTTGTGTTTTTTCTTCAGACAGCTGTGTTCTTAGGTGCCGTATTTCCTCATAATGCTTGTTGAGCCCCTGGGGGGGGTCCTCTTCAATAAAATGTCTGTTGGGATGCCCAGGTTTCTGGGTATTCAAGAGAAACTGTTTGTTCAGTATTTCATTTCTTTTCCTAATGGGGAGTACTCTCACTTAACTGTGTATGTGGTGTTCGAAGGACATAAGAAGACAGGTTATGAGGGTTTGACAGGCCTATAGTTTTTTACAATGAGTATCCATTATACTTGCTGACCATATCGGGACGTGTGGCATGCAAGCGGCCGGCCAATTGCTTTGTAAGTGGTAATGGGCGTTTCTTTATCTTTAATCCAAATGCTGCCGGCAAGAGGACTTTGTGACGGCTCTGGATTTTAGGTGTTCGCCAAAATGCAGATCCTAATCGAACCTCACACCCTGGGTGTGAGCAAGTCGGTAGCGTAATACCGTCGACGTTGATGTCCAATATGATCGACATTTGCCGTGTCCATGTTGTAAATAAGGTCGCCGATGATTTGGTCGGTGACAATGTCAGGTTTTGCGAGGCGAAAAAACTGGAGAGATCAGGAGATAGTTGTTTATCTTATTACCTAGCTCATCGATGGGTGGCCAGGGACCTGTAGCCATTATCGTGCAGTCAACGGCGTAGGATAGAATGGTAACTCCTTCTGTTTTGGGGGCGAAGGGAGCTTCAATATGTAGAAGTTAAACAGACGCGAGGATGGTATACCCTGTGGTACCCCTTGTTTAATTCTTCTGAGGTTAGATGTTGCTTTCCTGAATTGCACCGATGCTTGCCGACCAGACAGATAATTTTCGATACACCTTTGAGGCTCGAAATAATTCACTAAGTTGTTCGAAAATCAACAGAAAAAAGTAGCACGGAGGTATAGTTATTATAGTTATTAAAAAATCCGCAATAAAATTAATTTTCCTATTACTCAGAATTAGTTTTTGAAATAAAACTAATAAAATAAGGATCGTGAAGAAAGATAGTGAGAAAACTATAATATGACTCGTTTTAATAGGATTTTTTTTTTTTTAATTTTTTGTTGTTATATCGGCCTACTGATATGTAAGATTGTGGGTTCGAATCGAGCTCAAGGCCTAACAATAATTATTTTATCATTATTATGTTATGATACATTTTTTCTTAATTTAAAAAAAAAAAATAAAAATTTTTAGTAGGCCGATATAAAAACGAAAAATTGTTAATACATCCCAGAACACGGGGAAAAAGTGTCAATAAATATGACATTATGGCATCATTTCCATGAAACAAGTCCAATTTTCACATCGATTCTGCAACAGATGTCGCAGCGCTGTGTAAATCAATTGGCACAAAACAGGATGGAAGTAGAAATAATGAAGGCGAACAAAAAACCGCTGTGATAGCTGAATGGTTATTAGCAGTCGCGCCTGAACGTTGCCGATGAAGGAATTTAGCAGTTCCCGAAATGGATCTATACAACGAGCTTTGGCAGTTGCCTAAATTTTTTCTTTCTTCTATTCTAATTTAAAATTTTTTCAATTAAGAAAACATATATCATAACAAAAATAAAAAAAATTTATTGTTAGGCCTTGAGCTCGATTCAAACCAGTGAAAGTGTATGGGATTTCGGGGCTACCTATAGCACTTTCATGACGAATCATGCCTCTTTTTCAAAAAAATCCACACAAAAAATAAAATCCAGATATTTGTTTTATAAGTCCGAAAATAAAATATAAATCCGGACTTTTATTGTTTAAGAACAGAATAAAAGTACGGGCCAACAACTGAGATACGTTTCATCCAAATGAAACGAATTTTTTACCAATCCATTCTCCTAAATATCTGGATTTGAAACCCGTAGGGACACTTTAAAATTTTTCTACTAACACTAGAAACTTGTTATTGAAAAACCATAACCAACAGTTGTTGTTGTTGTTGTTGTAGCGATAAAGAAACTCCCCTTAAGTTTCGGGGAGTGTCATTGATGTTGATGGTCCTTTACCGGATATATATCCGGTAACAAGCACCATTAAGGTACAAGCCCGACAATCTCGGGAACGATTTGATATGAACACGTTGAACCTTCTAGGCCATACCACCAATAATTTTTTCTGAAGGACTTTTATTACGAAAGGATTAACATTTTGGGTCCCGGGCTATAATTTTTATAGGTATCGCTTATATTTTTTTTTTATTAATGTAAAATTTGACGAAATATGCATCCACATTGAACGAAGCTCTAAATATGATCTTTATCGGCTATCTATGGAAAATTTCAATCTTTTTTTTACGAAATGTTAATACTCTTCAATTTGACTAAAAAATGATAAAAAACGACAATACGAAGTGAATGAAGCAAAAGCGACCTAGAAGCAAGTGAATATTTTGACAGCAAAAATGACTGTTCGTGACACTTTGCGTAGCTATATAATACGAGAAAAGGTAAGACAATCACCTGCAGTCACCGATAGTCACTGAGAGTCAGTGAAGTCAATGAATGCTCTTATATGATACGAAATTGGTTTCACTTGGTTGAAAATGACTCCTCGCGTCGCGTTGTGTTATACCAAAGATTATCCATAATAAAGATGTTGCAGGGACGAAAAATCGTGTGGAGCAAGCTTCACAAAACTTCTAGTAGGTCACATTCACCACTTGCCACAGCAGAATTTGTTAACTATCACTGTCTGTATTTGTTATTTAATAATTATTTATACACTTTTTATTCAGGTAATGTGTTCAGAATTTTAACTTTTACTCTCTAAACCTCCAATCAGTGTATTTCTGTGCTTAAATTATGTTGAAAATTGTGTTAAAGTTTTTGGTGTGGTGAAAGTGACCTAATAGAATTTTGTTACGCTCCGCTGCTTTCCACCGAAGTTTGCGCCTGCAACATCTTTATTTTCGATAATCTTTGGTTATACTAAGCCGTATATGTCCATGTATATGTGTTATAATAACGCCGTATATGTCCATGATATGTGTGTTTTGACAATTTATGTATGTGTATGTGTTAGTGCTAGTGTGTGATGTGTTAAGTGGGTGGCAGGGTTGTATCAGCCAGTGCGCCGGTGTTGTAGGTGGTCACGCTCGTTTAGCCACTATATGTTCCACATTCTATTAGAAGAATTATATTCGACGAAATTCACCCTCTTTCACATCCAATAAATAAATAAATAGAGACACACCTCTATCATTCGTACCTCCTTCTGTTGTTGCAGCGATAAAAACACTTCTCGAAGGTTTTGGGGAGTGTTAACAACGTGGATGGTCCCTTTGCCGGATATAAATGCGGTTTTAACTGGTAACAAGCACCACAAGCAAAAGCTTCTAGCGTGTGGGGTTTGTTTTCCATGGGACTTCTTTTCCCGGGTGGCATATAAATTTTTCCTGTACCCCAGGACATTTTGTCAAGTTGCGTGTAAAATATATCCTCGGTCTGCTTGTTTATTTGGAAGATGTAGTGGTAACCCTCCTCCGTAGGCTGAGATAAAGTAAGTGCCTTACAATCCTTAGTCGGTATATTCCGGTTCTGACTCTGCAAAAGTCGCAGCGTATCCTCCGACTTTGTTACATATGGTATCCATACTTTAGCTTTTGGTACCACGGGGATCTGCGCTTTATCGAACCCTTCAAACCGCGAGTGCGTGCCTTGACTTTGGATCCTCCAGCTACCGCAAGCTTGCGATGTTGTTGCACGCTTCCATGTTCACACCTTTCCAAAACAAAGTAAAAATGGTGTATGCCATTTTAAAGAATGAGGTCCGGGGAAAATATTACATAAAATCATTCTCAGATCGACAAGGAAAATGGCGTCAATTCATTATTTCACTATTGTATTTTAAGTAACTTTGTGTTATTTCATATAACCTGTTTCTCCCTGAATGCATAGGGTTTTCAAAATTTTCAAATGCACTGTTGCAGTTCTAAGAGTCACCAGATGCGACTGACATTTTGCACAGTATATTTTTCGACCAAAATGCTCTACCTATACAGCTTAACATGCACACAGTAATTTTGCTTTATAAAAGGTTCGTAATTATTGATGCCTGGTGCGCATATATTATTTGATCGTTTAAAACTATTCATCGATTTTCTTGTTCCTTTTGTGATGAAACAGAGCTGGAGTATTTTTAAATAGGGAAACTAACTTGATTTTCGATACATTCTGATTTTACATAATAATTTGAAAGTGACATCTACGGAACCAAAAAAACAATTGAATTTAAAGAATATATGACAGTTTTTTTCTTTTTTTAATACGTTCTAAAGCTCTAGGGGGATATTGGGCCTCATGTGTAAAAAAAAAGAGCGCTTGCTCAGAATCGAGTTGGGTAAAACCTGGGCCCGTATCGTGTTATACGATCACGTATCTAAATTCATTTTCGCTCAAACGATAGTTATGGATCTTCCAAAACAGTGGTACAAATGATAATAAGTTATGGATCTAATGCGTACTGGCAGCCACCATTTCACATATGTATTTGCCTAATCCGGTTAGCCATTTCAGAGCTATTGCGATTTAAAAAATTTATTTCGATCATGGATGGTATAACACGATACGGACCTTAGATGTTTTGCAAAAACAAACCACTCGCCTTTTACTTGAAAATCGAGTCTGAGCTGTTGTTAGTTTTTACGCATGTTACTGTTGTGATGGTAAGTAATAAACAGATTTACCACAATTTTTTTTCTTCATGCCTTCAGGGATAATACGATACAAAATTCAGGAATAGTTGTTGTTATAATATTTTTTTTTACCTAAATGAAAAAATTTTAATTTTAGGCAAACGTTTCCGACCCTGATCCAACGCCTTTGGAATTATATAAGCTTTTATTAGAGGAATTCAGGCACGAAGAAAAAGTCAAGAGGCAATTTGAAAAGCTGGTGGAGGAAATCAATGGAATATTTGATCTACGTGGAAAAGAAACAAGTTTTCCAGTTTTGAAATTTAGCATTTTTGATCCTTTGCGCAATGGATCTGCTAGATCCATACGTATTCAGCAAGTAAGTAATCAAGTATATTTTCTAAGTAAATTTAAGGATTAATTGAGACTTGTAATAATAAAAAAAAAATGTAAGTTAAACGGTTTTATTGAAAACAATACTTACATTAGTACCTAGTACCTAGGACTTACCTAATCATTTTCTAGCTTTTAGTATTATAATTACTTAATGTAAGTATTGTTTTCAATAAAACCGTTTAACTAACATTTTTTTTTTTTATTATTTTAGTTTCAAATTCTTAGTTTTTATTTAATTGCCTATTATTTCTCATTCTATTTACATAGTTTATTTAGTGACTCATTATTACAAGGACTCTTTCCTGACAATTTGTTGCAATCTAAGTCCTCAATACATAATCCTTCCAAAGAATTTCCTCGACTCGGCGCACCGTATGCTTGTCCCTCCTCGAACTTCAAAGTATTTTTATGTCACTTCTACCGGACTGTATGTAATATTTGTTCCAAATATGAGCAAAATCGGAGCACAAATAGGATTATTTTTAATATCTCGATCCTTGCCGCACTTAGCGGGATTTTTTTTTTATAAAGCGATTTCTGTATGTAATATGTTGTGTTCCAAATATGAGCCGAATCGGACCACAAATATGATTTTTTTTATATCTCGATCCTTGCGCCACCTGGCGGCGTTTTTTGTACTATGTCGCTTTTTATTCTTGTATGTATTATGTGTTCGAGATATGAGTCAAATCGGGACCATAAATACGATTTTTGTGAATATCTCGACCCTTGCGCCATCTAGGGGCGATTTTTTATAGGTCGCTTTACCAATGAAAAAAATCGCCGCTAGGTGACGCAAGGATCGAGATATTCACAAAAATCGTATTTGTGGTCCGATTTGACTCATATTTCGAACACATAGGTTAGGTTAGGTTGAACTGGCCGGTCCTGTAGCACTCCTAATAGCAGGAGTCTTCGCCTGGCAAGTGCAGTGTCCTGCAAAGATACCCGTCATGAGTCTACAGTCCTCTCTTTTTAATGTTAGAAGCAACTTTGTTAGTCTAAGGTTGTAAGACCTACACATAATCTTCGCCTTTCCCGCTTGGTCGATCATGTGCACCTCTCGCCATCGCTTAATCTCGCCCAGTCTAATTGGGACGTCTACGGAGCAAGCTTCAAAGGATGCGCCCTTTTTAGCTAGTTCGTCCACTTTTTCATTCCCATCTATTCCCATATGGCCTGGGACCCAATATAGATGTATGCTTTTCCCTGTCCCGATTCTCCCCAGAGACTGCTTACACTCTAACACGCATTTAGATGCTGTGCTATGCGAGATTATTGCCTTAATTGCTGCTTGACTATCAATATAAAAGTTAACACGGTTGCAGCTTAAGCTATTCTCTTCCAGGGTTTCTGCTGTTTTGGTTACGGCTAATATTTCCGTTTGGAACGCTACAGTAATCCGGCAGCCTGTAGGATCTGCTTATTTCCGGATTAGCACAGTATACCGCAGACCCTACTCCTTGCACTACTTTGGACCCTACTCCTTGCACTACTTTGGGCGATACAGTAGAAGATGTTTACCATGTATTTTTCGAGTGTCCTAGGTTCTAAAGCTCGAGATGCAAACTGTCCAGAATATTTGGAGAGGATTACACTCCTGAAACAATTGTTGGATGCATGCTACAAAGCAAGGTAAAATGGTCAGCGGCGTGCGATGTAATAGCGGAAATAATGAAGTGTCTACGAAGTCTTAAAAGGCTACGGCGCAGCAGCGAACATTGAACAGTCGAGTTGTGTGGGTGGATAACAAATTGCTACGGCGGAGGGGATCGAGCCGAGCACATATTGCATGCAAGGCCTCCGTACAATTAGCGGCGTGAGAATGATAAAATAAGAAAATACCGTAATATATGTAGGTAATGTAATAGCAAACCAGGCGACGGATTGGAGACAAGGCCTCTTCAACCGTTCGAATACTGCCCCAGGTGAAGAAATAAAGCACGGATTGGAGACACGGCCTCTTCAACCGTGCGACCAAAAGCAGTCAACATACACGCAACGACAAACCTACGGATTGGAGACAAGGCCTCTCCAACCGTAGAAACAACGAGTATGAGGGTAAACGTCTCACATGTAATCAGAGTTTATACTCGGATTGGAGAGAATACCTCTCCAACCGGTGGAAGTACGAGGAAAGCCCCGTTACGTATTGTGGAAAAAAAAAGAAAAACGGAAAAACCTATTGAAATAAAAAAATAAAAACTTAAAAAAAAAAAATCCTATTTATACATATATAATTTATTTACACATATATACATATATAAAAAACAAAACCCTACAATACAAGTAGTCGAACGCACAAGCATGCCACAAGCACTATATGCACAGTGTTTAAGGTAGGCTTGCAAATATTCGTAGAAGTGTTATGCGTCAAGCACATTCAGGTAGTAAGCAGGGCGTGTCAGTCCCAGCGTTAACCATACCGCGGCACTATCTAAGTACAGCAACGTGACCCCGACAGACGTAGAGCTTAGTGCTAAACCTACCTCCCGACTGAATAATTGACGGTAGTACCGGGGGGTAAATGGGTACTCAGACGGTAGGAGGTTTAGTGCGGTTAAAGTCCCACACTGACTATGAGGCTTTCGATGCTTCCTCCTCGTAAAAAAAAAAAAAAAAAACTACTTTGGAACCATCTGCATACACATCCGCCTCGTCCGCCATTTGCGTACCCTTGCGCCAACCGTCCACCTCTATTGTGACCTTAAGATTTCCCTCGAAGCGCAGATAGGGAATCGGGTAGTCTGTTCGTCTTGTGATTAATGACGCTATACTACTATGGCCATATGGTCGGTGCTCAAGCTCCCCCGAGGCACCGAGCCTGGTTGCAGTTGTTAATGCTATGTTCTTCGCTACAAGGTCTACAGGTGAAATGTGCAGAATGGCATACAGTGCAGCCGTCGGGGTTGTGCTTAGGGCTCCCGTAATGGTAAGCATCGATAGTTTTCATACCCCCTCTAATTTTTTGAGGTATGTTGTTTTTTGTGTGGCTTTCCACCAAACAAGAACTCCATAGTATAAAATAGGGCTTACAATCGCTGTAAAAACCCAATGAGAAAGAAAGGGCGATAAGCCCACACGTACACCCCAGCATTCTTTTACATGCATAGAGTGCGAGGAGGCCTTCTTGACCCTCTCCTTCACGTTGAGCTTCCATGACAGCTTACTGTACAGGATGATTCCTAGATATTTTGTGCACGATTTCTCCTCTATGGTCACCCCTCTTAACTTAAGCCCGGTCCAATTTGGGACCTCGTACCTCCTTGTAAGCAAGACCATATCCGTCTTCTCCGCATTGACTTTCAACCCGACATTAGATGCCTAGGTATGAATATCCCGAAGCGCTCGATCCATCAAAGAACTAATCGTTGGAAGGCACTTTCCACTTATGACAATTGCAACGTTATCTGCGTAAGCCGTAAGTTTTAAGGGGTACCTCATCGAATCGCCTGAGCAGTTGGTTGATGACCAGCGTACACAGCAGAGGCGATAGCACCCCTACCTGCGGTGTGCCCCTGTCCACTGATTTCGTTGCCTCGTACAATCCCCATTGTGATGTAATCTTCCTGCAATTTAACATGCAACCGATCCATCTGATTAAGGCGGGATGTACTTTAATGTAACTAAGACCATACATAATCGCGCATATAGAAACATTATTTAAAGCCCCAGTAATGCCCCAGAAGACTCCTAGAGCATACTCCTTATATTCCATGGATTTCTCTATGCTTATTACCACCCTATGCAATGCGGTGTCTACCGACTTGCCTTTGGTGTACGCATGCTGTGTTGGCAGGTTTTCATCCACTTTGGACTTTATGTACACATCTATCAGCCTCTCAAAGGTTTTGAGCAGAAATGATGTTAAGCTAATGGGTATATAGTCCTTGGAATACACGTGATCGATCTTCCCCGCTTTGGTAAGAAAGCTACACTAGCAGTTCTCCAAGAGTGCGGTACATGATTCAGCCTTATGCACCCATCGAATATTATTTTAAGCCATTCCACGAGCGCCATACTTGAAACTTGTAGCATGGCCGGGAATATACCGTCCGAGCCCGGCGATTTAAACTTAAAAAACTTTTTCACTGCCCATTAGATCTTGGTATCGGCCACCAAGACCGCCACTACCCGCTCCGTCATCGAAGTGTGAGTGACGTTTGCTGGCTCTTCTAAACCGTCTCCCGATGGGAAATGTGTGTCGAGGAGCACCTCAAGGGATTCCTCACTATAACGTGACCACTCCCCGTACTCTTTCTTTATTAGTCCCTGGACTATGTTTTCACTTGCTAGGACTTTTTTCAACCGTGCTGTTTCGCTGGGGCACTCTATGCCCGTACAGAAATTTTCCATGAGATTCTTTTCACCCTGAAAATTTCACGCTTTTAGAGCCTCAGTAGATCCCTGTACTCGTCCCAACATGCTTCGCCTTCCGCGGTCTTTAAGAGCTTAAGCATTTCTTTTACCTATCTTCTTAGAAGACTCAGCTCAGCTTTGTTATACGCAGTTATAAGCGTCCTTGTTAGGAATTCATTCGACTCCTCCAGCTCCTCCACATTGGCCACCTCTTTGGGTTGTCCCAGTTTTGTTTCTACCTGTTTCTGTAATTTAGTCCAGTTTGTTGACCTAGGGTTTCTAAAGGTTTCTCCCTTCTCTACCCTCTTTAGGGGGATGCTGCAGATATACGCATGGTCGGAGAACGATGGTCTATAAAGAACCATCCAATTATACCTTGATATATCACGCACGGAGCTCAATGTAATATCCAAAACATTGCTGGATGTTGGACCAATGTATGTAGGGACATTTTACCTGCTGGCTATCTGCAAATTGGTTTGCAGATGAAACAAAATAGAGAGTCGCCTCTCTCGTTCGTATCTGCTCCTCCCCACGCATTGTGGTGCACATTTGCATCCGGGCCTATGACCAACCGCCCATTGCGCCCTTCGTCCTGTGTTAGCCTCTTGCACTCCATCGGTGGAACCTCCGCAGAATGGGCCATGTAGCAGGACTCCAGGATAAATGCCTGCTTATTTTTTTGCTCAACGGCCACCACTACGAGGTCCTCAGTAGTGTAATTAGGCAGCATATATGAATGAAGCTGTTTTCTTTCCATTACTACAGCTCGCACCCGTCCTTCCGTTTGCGCGTAGTAAACGCCACACCCGCGCGCGCTAAGGCCAGAAACCTTTCTTCCCGATGAGAGCCATGGCTCCTGGATCAGCGCCACGTCAAACGAACCCTCCTCAAGGGTTAGGAGGAGTTCGCTCGACGCCACTTTACTGTGTTTGAGGTTTATCTGTAGGACTCGCAACACCATTGGGCTGTTTGTCCCCCTCCAGCACCTTCATCGTGACGTCGTCGCCCCCCCCCCCCCCCCCCCCCCCCTTGCCCTTTTGGTTTAGAGTATTCGAGGCCCCTTCAGCCTCTCGTAACTGTTGTGACGGATGTTCCTCTGTGCGAGTCACAGCACCATTTGGCGGTTGGTCCTCTTCTAACATCGTCGTGGATTAGTATGGAAATGGGGATTCTAACTCAAATGGTGAGAGGAAAAATGTGAAAAGAAAAGTATATACTCACTGACACACATATATGTGATGCTAAACAATTTCGTTGCCTACATTTAGGCGCATACGTTTTTTCGCTTTGTGTTCCGTTCTTTGTATTCTGGCTGATTTATAAGAAAAACCTTAGAGCTTTTTGCATTTAGCAGAGCTTAACCGTACAACATTGAAACATATTTACATGTATATAAGTAAATAAAACCGCATGCTGTATTTCATTTAATTAAATACGTTATCAGATATTCCGTAAGTATAAAACATAGAAACCCGATCAGGGGCAGATTGAACATTTTATTTTCCTTTTTATTAGGTTGTAAGTTTTTATGTACATACTGACCCATATAAATACATGAGAATTTCATAATTAACTAAAGGGCATCTATGATATGAACTTGTGATTTCTTTATCACAAAATTTTGAGGTTTTTGTTTTGTATTTTAATAAAACACATTGATTGCAACCATTTTGGTTCCTTAATGGCATGACAGCATATAAATTATATATATATCAACAAACCGCAAAATACATACCGACACAGTCACATCCATCCATATACATACATTCAGAAAGATAAGGACTACTTGTGTCAATGTATATAAATTGGACATCTTTTCGGTAAAAAATTAAGTAAATTGTTTAAAGCCGCTCAGGACTCATCTATATTTCACGGATAAACATTTTATAAGGATTTTCAACCGTGGTTAACCAGGATCACTTCTAATAAACAGTGATAAAGTTTCATACTTATACATCGTTACTTCTTTAACACCGTTGTAGGCATATTCCACATAAGAATCAAGCTCTTAAGGATTTAAAAGCAATTTCAAAGGAAAAAAGCTCGAAAAAGCCAATTAATCAAAAAAATAAAAATGTATCCGTGTAGTTTTTGTGAAAAGGTATATACTCGGAAGAGGAGTTTAGATAGACATATTACAATGAAACATCAAGTTATAAAAAAGCCCCATTTTTTGCGAGCAATGTAAAATTCAAGTGAAACAAAATGTATGGACAGCACACTTGAGAACAGATATGCATAAAAAGAATTGTATGTATAATGTAAATGTTAAATGTATTAACGCTATGTTTAATAATCGTATTGAGACATACGTTTTGGAAAACGATCAACCCAATGATTTAATTGTTAAAAATTTTTTTGAAAAATATTTTAACGAAGTGCAGATCAATTTTACAGAAATCTATAGAAAAGCATGAAAGCATAAATTTAACTTTGACTTATTTTGTAAATATATTCAAATAAAAGAAAATATTGAAGAATTCGTATTAATGTCACACCAAACATTAATGACTGAAGCATTTATGTAGAACAATAATTTTGGTGAAATAATTAAGGTAGAGTTTAGTAAATTGATTGAAAAAATGAAAACATTTCAAGAGCGAGATAGTGGTTGGAGTCTAAGTGAAATTATTCATCTAGAAGTAAACATAAATAAATACCAACCAATTAGAGGCTCATTATACATACCACTACCAAAAGTAATAGCAGATAAAAAAGCTTGTATTAATATTTTTAACAATGATATATATTGCTTTAATTGGGCCATAATTTCATCTCTTTACCAACCCTCAAAAAATAGAGAAAGTTGTTCTTCATTATTAATATCCAAGATTCCATTATAACTTTAACTAATGATAATTGTTGATTGAAAATTTAAGTTTCGCATTACAAATAAAAGATATTTGAAACAAACAATCCAGATATTAGTGTAAATGTGTTTGGTAAAGAAGACAGTTTGGTAGTAGGACCCTGGGAAGGACCTCTCCGAGCCGTTCGAACCTAAACGAGGTTTCAGACAGGGTGACCCCCTATCGTGCGATTTCTTTAATTTGATACTGGAGAAAATTATACTAGCTGCAGAACTTAACCGCACTGGAACAATATACTATAAAAGCGTGCAATTACTGGCATATGCTGATGACATTGATATCATCGGCCTAAACACCCGCGCTGTTAGTTCTGCTTACTCCAAGCTGGAAAAAGAAGCGGTAAAGATGGGTTTGATGGTGAATGAGGACAAAACGAAGTACCTGCTGTCATCGAGCAAAGAGTCAGCGCATATGCGCCTTGGCAACCACGCTACTGTTGGCAGCCATAATTTCGAAATAGTAAAAGACTTCGTTTATATGGGAACCAGCATCAACACTAGCAACAACATCAGCACTGAAATCCAGCGAAGATTCAATCTTGCCAATAAATGCTACTTTGGACTAGGTAGGCAATTGAAAAGTAAAGTCCTCTCTCGGCGAACGAAAATCATACTCTACAAGTCACTTATCGTACCCGTCCTGCTATATGGGGCAGAAGCATGGACCATGACAACAGCAGATGAAGCGGCTTTGGGAGTGTTCGAGAGAAAAGTTCTTCGAAAGATTTATGGACCTCTACGCGTTGGCGATGGCGAGTACCGAAGAAGATTTAATGATGAGCTGTACGAGCTATACGCAGACATCAACATAGCCTAGCGAATTAAAACGCAGCGGCTGCGCTGGCTAGGCCATGTTTTGCGAATGAAAGATGATGCTCCGGCCAAGAAAGTGTTTCTATCGGAACCCGCCTATGGAAGCAGAGGTAGAGGGCGGCCCCCACTACGTTGGAAGGACCAGGTGGAAAACGATCTAAACTCCCTTGGTGTGACCAATTGGCGCCGGTTGGCGGAGCGAAGGAGCGACTGGCGCGCCTTGTTGGACGGCCATAACCGTTTAGACGGTTAAGCGCCAATTAAGTAAGTAAGTAAGTAGGACCCTATTATTTAACAAAAGAAGAAAAATCACATCACATTAATCTTATTTCTTTATACAGTGATGATTTCAATGAAAGCCAGTATGTTTGGATAAAAAATTTAAGTAGATTAATGAGGGATCAAGTTACAAGACAAAAGAATAAATTTTATTTTTGCAATACATCTTTAATATATTTTGAGAAGGAAGAAAAATTACTAACTCATAAAAAACATTGTAGAAAAAGTGTTACACGCATGCCTACACCTGCGAAAAGAATATTAAAATTTGAAAATTTCAAAAAACAATTAGATATACCATTTACTATATATGCAGATGTCGAATGTATTCTAAAACAAATAGATATTCAAAATTCTAGTAGGACTCAATGTGTACAAGAACATATTCCTTATGTCTATTGTTATTTTATTAAGTGCTCATATAATAACCAACTGAATCGTTTTAAAATATATAGCGGTGTTGATACTCCAAAAAATTTTTTAAAAGTATTTTCGATGATGTTTTAAATATTTATCACCTATATTTGAGTAAAACAGTTAGAATGCATCCATTAACAGCCAACCAACTTAGGCGTCAAAACGAGGATATATTGCCATTTAACTGGTGAATATAGAGGTCCAGCACATAATAAATGTAATTTAGAATATCAGATATCAAATTTTATTCCAATATTTTTTTTCACAATTTATCTAAATATGATTGTCATTTATTTATTAAAGAGTTGTCATCTGTAGTGGAGGATATAAATATTATTCGCTTAAACAAAAAGTTGTATATTTCAATATCAAAGAGAATATATGTTAATAATGAAGATACCATTGAACTTAGGTTTTTAGATTCATTTCGATTCATGCCTTCTAGCTTAGACACTTTAGCTAAGAACTTAAGTAATAATGATTTAGAAATAACAAAGGCTTATTTCCCCAACGATTACCACTTTGATTTAATGAAACGCAAAGATATTTTTCCATATGACTACTTAGATTCAGAAGAACGTCTCAACGAAACACAATTACCTGATCGTTCACATTTCTTTAATAAATTATCAAATGAATCGTGTTGTATCGATGATTATCAGCATGAACAAAATGTTTGGACAACATTTAATTGTTCCAATTTATTTGATTATTTATTATTATATCTAAAAGTAGATGTGCTACTCCTCAGTGACATTTTTGAAAATTTTAGAAAATTATGCAAATGAATTTATCGACTAGACCCTTGCCAATATTATACATCTCCAGGATTATCTTGGGACGCAGTGCTCAAAATAACTAGAATATAATTAGAATTGTTTTCTGATGAAAACATGCATAATTTTATAGTGTCGGGAATTAGGGCGGGATTTTTCAATGTTGAAAACGGCGTTCAGTTGCTAACAATAAAAATTTAAGTGATTACGATGCGACTAAGTATTCAAATTAAATAGTTTATTTAGATATTAATAACTTATATGGTTATTCTATGTCACAATATCTCCCTAATAATAATTTTGAATGGATTGAAAACGTAGAGGAGTTTGACGTTATTAGCATACCAGAAGATTCTTTAGTCGGATACATACTAGAAGTAAATTTAGATTATCCCATAACCACTCACAAAATTCATAATGATTTACCCTTTTGTTTTGAAAATAAAAAAGTTGGCTCAATGAAAAAATCAAAGTTGATTGGTGATTTGAGAAACAAAATAAATTATATTATTCATTATAGAAATTTACAACAATATATTAAACATGGACTTGTATTAAAGAAAATTCATAGAATTATACAATTTAATCAATCAGATTGGTTAAAAAAATATATTGATTTAAACAATTATCATAGGGCATTAGCAGCAAATAAGTTTGAGGAAAATGTCTTTAAATTATTGAATAATGCTGTGTATGGGAAAACTATGGAAAATGTAGATAAAAGAGTAGATGTTAAATTAGTAAAAGATTGGGATAATACTAGTATTGGGGGAAGAGGTAGGAAAAAATTAGTTGCTAGGACCTTAATAGCAAAAAAATTGCAAAAAATTGCTTCAAATAAATGTTTTCATACATTTAAAAAAAGCAATATGGGCAATCCCCGATTATTAAAAATCATACAAACAGACAAAATTGGTTAATTCGTTGTAGTTCTATAAATAGAACGAAAACAGCAACAAAACCAAAGTTTCTTTGAAAACCGCCGTACCAAGCATAGCTTTAACACATAATTGCATACGAAGTATGCAATGTGTAAAAGATTAAAATATGCAAAAAGAAGGCAATTGAGAAAGACTTCACAACAGGCATGACGTAGCTGAATGCGTTTACAACCATTTCAACTATCGTAGGGGTGCGAGTTCGACTCCCACTCCCGGGAGAAAAGGCTTTGAAGAGATTTACAAGGTATAATCGAAACAGATGTCACCTTGTCCGTCCTGCTGTCACGTTGTTTAAATTTTTCCCAAATTATTAAATAAATTATAAAATTAAAAAAAAATTGCTTCAAATAAATTTTTTCATACATTTAAAAAAGCAATATGGGCAATCCCCGATTATTAAAAATCATACAAACAGACAAAATTTGTTAATTCGTTGTAGTTCTATAAATAGAACGAAAACAACAACAAAACCAAAGTTTCTTTGAAAACCGC
Organism: Eurosta solidaginis; assembly: GCF_040869045.1. Lineage (NCBI taxonomy): Eukaryota > Metazoa > Arthropoda > Insecta > Diptera > Tephritidae > Eurosta > Eurosta solidaginis. Next base: position 176,994,446 of record NC_090319.1, on the reverse strand, counting down.
CGTACCAAGCATAGCTTTAACACATAATTGCATACGAAGTATGCAATGTGTAAAAGATTAAAATATGCAAAAAGAAGGCAATTGGGAAAGACTTCACAACAGGCATGACGTAGCTGAATGCGTTTACAACCATTTCAACTATCGTAGGGGTGCGAGTTCGACTCCCACTCCCGGGAGAAAAGGCTTTGAAGAGATTTACAAGGTATAATCGAAACAGCTGTCGCCTTGTCCGTCCTGATGTCACGTTGTTTAAATTTTTTCCAAATTATTAAATAAATTATAAAATTAAAAAAAATTGCTTCAAATAAATGTTTTCATACATTTAAAAAAAGCAATATGGGCAATCGCCGATTATTAAAAATCATACAATCAGACAAAATTTCTTTGAAAACCGCCGTACCAAATTATTAAACCAAATTTCCATAGTCTAAGCAAATTTTCTAATAATTTAAAAGCGATTCAATTAAAACAAGTGTCAACTCTGTACAATAAACCGATACATATTGGTTTTACCGTATTAGAACTTTCTAAATTTAAAATGTATAGTTTTCATTTTGATTATATCAAAGAGAAATATAAAAATAATATTGCTTTGAATTATATTATTCATTCATATATGATATTCAAACTGATGACTTTTATAATGTATTCGCGATATTTCAAAATTTTTTGATACATCCTCATATACAAAGGAAAATATTTTTAATTTTCCTCAGTTGAATAAGAAAGTTCTAGGTATGATGAAGGATGAACGTAATGGGAAGTTAATAAAAGAGTTTATAGGTTTAAGAGCAAAATTGTATTCGTTTAAAATTGATAACGATATAAATGAACCTAAAAAAAAATTAAGGGGATAAAAAAGTGTGTAACTTCTACATTGAGTTTAAGTGATTTTAGAAAAAGTCTGTTGGAAAATAAAGTGTATAATGCATCAATGTATACATTTAGTTTTAAATTACATACGGTTTATACACAGTTTGTGGTGCAAAGTATTTTGTTACTATGATTGTTGGCAGAAGTAGATATATTCACCTTTACTCTGTCAGAAGTAAAAGCAGCGGTGGGCACCACTACATTTACACGGTTACCAAATTGAGACTGTGTTAGTATACACGAACGCGAAGCGTGCACGAAAGCAAAATCAATTATTATCCAGTTTGATTTCAATGTTTGAACTTTGAGCACGTGCCACACGCACTCTTTGGTACTCTGTTTTAAGCGCGCGCGCGACACTTCCTTACTGTACGACCATCGAAATCAAACTAAAAGAGCTGTCGTTGATTTTGACGAAGTAGAAATTGTGCTCTCTTATCGTATACATATACGGTCGCTTAGCAGGTGCTAAGCTCACGTCCACCCCGGGTAAAAGCGAGGTCTTAGATGTATTTAAAACTTACGTGAGTATGGCTGAGCGTCAAACGGGGCGAAAATTAAAATCATTAAGAAGCGATAATGGGGCGGAATATGTGAATATTGAATTTGACAAATTTCTTAAAAGTAATGGCATCAAAAGGCAATTGACGGTCCCCTACACTCCGCAACAAAACGGCGTTGCGGGGCGGTTTAACCGAACTTTGGTAGAAATGGCTAGAAAAATGTTGGTAAGTGCAGTTATGGATGAAATTTTTTGGGCAGAAGCCATTGCATGTGCAGCTTACTTAAGAAACCGATCACCTACAAAAGCATTGTTGAATACAACGCCATACGAAGTTTGAATGGGCAAGAAACCCGACGTTAGTTGGTTGAGAATTTTTGTTCTACTGCCATAGCTCTCAACAAAACTCAAACCAAGAAATTCCGTAGCAAGGGGAAAGGGTATACAATGGTGGGATACTCGGAAAACGCAAAATCATATCGTCTTAATGACAAGATCAAACGCAATGTAATATTGAGCCGAGACGTATATTTCATTGAAAATACAGAGCAAAAAGAAGTTATTAACGTAGAAGAAGAGATTTTGAGTAACAGCGCTGATGAGGTAATGAACCTTGTCCCAGTAGATTTAAACAAAGCTGAAAGTATAAAAACGGTCAGCAGTGATACAGAAACAAAAGAGGTAGACTTCGATACATTTGAGTCACCAATGAATAAGTTTCCGAGGGAAGAAGAGGACTCTGACAGCGGTCGACAGCGGTATATCTTGAGAGAAGGTATAAAGAGTAGGCTGAGGAAGCAGAATCATATAGTGAGCTTATTACGAAAATCAGATGTTAATATACCAATGGCAGTATGTGAGGTAGTGTCAAGCAACGAGGCGGGTGAATTGAAAACGGCGATGCAAGAGGAGTACGAGGCGCTCGTACGAAATAATGCGTGGGAGGTGGTTGATCTTCCACATGAGCTGAGAGTAATCGGATGCAATTGGGTATTTTCGTTAAAGAAGAACCAATGTGGTGAAATTGAACGTTTCAAAGCCCGGTTGGTTGTCAAGGAATGTAGCCAAAAGTTTGGTGTGAACTACACAGAAACGTACTCACCAGTCGTACTTTACGTACTATAAGGATGGTATTGGCGATAGCAGCGGAATATCAACTTCACCTTCACCAAATAGATGTGTCGACAGCGTACCTCAAAGGAAACTTGCATTAAAACGTAGAAATGACCCAACCGGTGGCATTTAACGATGAGAGAGGAAGAGTACTTAAACTGAAAAAATCTATTTATGGCATCAAACAATCAGGGCGTATCTGGAATGAGAAATTGGTCTCAGTTCTAAAAAATATGGGTTACAAAGCATGCTTATACAACAAGGCATCCAAATTTAGTACAAATATTATCGCAGTTTACGTCGACGTTTTGCTGATAGCTTGTTCGAACCTTTTTGAGTTAATAGAAACTATAGAAACTATTGTAAATGTTTTTCAGATAATCGATAAAGGTCCAGTGCATCATTTTTTGGGACTTGAAATCGAGCGGGAAAACGAAATTGGTACGATATATTTGGGGCAGAAGCAGCATATAAACAACATTTTGAAGGAGTTTGGTATTAGTGAATGCCGGCCGGTTGCTGCACCATTAGAGGTCAATTACCAAGTAAACTGCAGCAGTGATACGTGTGAAGGCGTTAACACTACAGAGTAACAGTCTGTCATCGGTTCCTTAATGTACATAGCAATTTCGTCAGGACCAGATATTCTTCACTATGTTTGCAAGTTGTCACAGAGAAATGCAAATCCTCATAAAGAACACATGACAGCGGCTAAACACATACTACGTTACCTATATGCGACGTCCAATGTTAAGCTGAAATACGTGAAAACTAGTAAACCAATCAAAGGTTATGTGGACGCAGATTAGGCTGGAGACCCCTCGGACAGAAAATCGTTTACGGGCTACGTTTTATTTTTAGCCGGTGCAGCGTTTTCGTGGGAATGCAAAAAGCAAACATCTGTCGCACTAAGCAGCACAGAGGCCGAGTACATGGCCCTTTGAGCAGCGGCAAAATAAGCTATATATTTACGAAAACTTTTTAATGAAACATGGTTATATTTAAAACTTGATACTATTGATATTTATGGAGATAATCTAAGCGCAATGAATCTGGTTAAAAATCCTATTTACCAAAATAGAAGCAAACATAAAGATGTTAGATACCATCATATAAGAGAATGTTATGAGAATAAACTAATTGAATTGAAATACTGTTCCACTAAAGATATGGTAGCGGATGTATTTACCAAAAACCTTTGTATAGTAAATCATAAAAAGTGTACAAAATTACTTGGACTTGAAATGAAATAACTTAATGAATTTATAAATTATATACATATATTAGTGAAGAGGAGTATTGTAAAAACATTAATATAAGTACGCTGAAAAGCACCTCTGTTTCTTTTCTATAGTGAATTATCTCAAACCTTTTCTACTGTATATCTAACATTTATTTATTCATAATTACTGGTAAATTTTCGCTCAAGCGGACAAGTTGGTCTTACTTACTGTTTCGTAAAATATTCCAATAGCTCTAAGCAATATGGATGATAAGCGAATTGTACGAGAAAATCATATTGATACTTATGCTTATGGTCATTTCAAAACCTGATAGTAGTACTTGACTGTAATACACTTAAGAAAAAAAAAATAATAATAAACAATTTATATTTTATATAATTTATTTTTATTAAATAAAAATTTTAAACATAATTGACCACAAATTTCTGCGTTGTATTTTTCTTTCTGCCCATAATTGTAATGTATTGGTGGCTCCAGATAATTAATCAGTGCAACCGGTGGATGTATATTTCCAAAACTGCATACTCCTTATGCCTATTGTTATTTTATTAAGTGCTCATATAATAACCAACTGAATCGTTATAAAATATATAGTGGTGTTGATGCTCCAGAACATTTTTGTAAAAGTATTTTCGATGATGTTTTAGATATTTATCACCTATATTTGAATAAAACAGTTAGAATGCATCCATTAACTGCCAGCCAACTTAGGCGTCAAAACGAGGATATATTTTGCCATATTTAGGGAATGGAACTTTTATTAAATAATAGGGTAGCAGACCATTGCCATTTAACTGGTGAATATAGAGGTCCAGCACATAATAAATGTAATTTAGAATATCAGATATCAAATTTTATTCCAATATTTTTTTCATAATTTATCTAAATATGATTGTCATTTATTTATTAAAGAGTTGTCATCTGTAGTGGAGGATATAAATATTAAACCAAAAGTTGTAAATTTCAATATCAAAGAGAATATATGTTAATAATGAAGATACCATTGAACTTAGGTTTTTAGATTCATTTCGATTCATGCCTTCTAGCTTAGACCCTTTAGCTAAGAACTTAAGCAATAATGATTTAGAAATAACAAAGGCTTATTTCCCCAACGATCGTCACTTTGATTTAATGAAACGCAACGGTATTTTTCCATATGCCTACTTATATTCAGAAGAACGTCTCAACGAAACACAATTACCTGATCGTTCACATTTCTTTAATAAATTATCAAATGAATCGTGTAGTATCGATGATTATCAGCATGCACAAAATGTTTGGACAACATTTAATTGTTCCAATTTATTTGATTATTTATTATTATATCTAAAAGTAGATGTGCTACTCCTCAGTGACATTTTTGAAAATTTTAGAAAATTATGTAAAGGAATTTATCGACTAGACCCTTGTCAATATTATACATCTCCAGGATTATCTTGGAACGCAGTGCCCAAAATAACTAGAATAGAATTAGAATTGTTTTCTGATGAAAACATGCATAATTTTATAGTGTCGGGAATTAGGGGCGGGATTGTTCAATGTTGCAAACGGCGTTCAGTTGCTAACAATAAATATTTAAGTGATTACGATGCGACTAAATCTTCAAATTATATAATTTATTTAGATGTTAATAACTTATATGGTTATGCTATGTCACAATATCTCCCTCATATTAATTTTGAATGGATTGAAAACGTAGAGGAGTTTGACGGTATTAGCATACCAGAAGATTCTTTAGTCGGATACATACTAGAAGTAAGTTGGATTATCCCATAACCACTCACAAAATTCATAATGATTTACCATTTTGTTTTGAAAATAAAAAAGTTGGCTCAATGAAAAAATCAAAGTTGATTGGTGATTTGAGAAACAAAATAAATTATATTATTTATTATAGAAATTTACAACAATGTATTAAGCATGGAATTGTATTAAAGAAAATTCATAGAATTCTACAATTTAATCAATCAGATTGGTTAAAAAAATATATTGATTTAAATAATTATCATAGAACTTTAGCAGAAAATAAGTTTGAGGAAAATTTCTTTAAATTATTGCATAATGCTTTGTATGGGAATACTATGGAAAATGTAGATAAAAGAGTAGCTGTTAAATTAGTACAAGATTGGGAAAATACTAGTATTGGGGGAAGAGGTAGGAAAAAATTAGTTGCTAGGGCCTTAATAGCAAACCCAAATTTTCAAAGTCTAAGCAAATTTTCTAATAATTTAAAAGCGATTCAACTAAAACAAGTGTCAACTCTGTACAATAAACCGATACATATTGGTTTTACCGTATTAGAACTTTCTAAATTTAAAATGTATAGTTTTCATTTTGATTATGTCAAAGAGAAATATAAAAATAATATTGCTTTGAATTATATGGATACTGATTCATTCATATATGATATTCAAACTGATGACTTTTATAATGATATTCGTGATAATATTTCAAAATTTTTCGATACATCCTCATATCCAGAGGAAAATATTTTTAATTCTCCTCAGTTGTATAAGAAGGTTCTAGGTATGATGAAGGATGAACGTAATGGGAAGTTAATAAAAGAGTTTATAGGTTTAAGAGCAAAAATGTATTATATAAATGGAAACGCGTGACCAGTTGCCAAACTTTAAAGTTTTGAAAATTAAACTCGTGGAAGAATTTGCTCGACGTGAGAACAACGAGCAGAACTTTGAGAATGCTCAAACTCAAGCTTTTGAAGCACGTGGCGAAGGCAAAAATACCAATAAGAAAAGTAATAGCGGTTCAAAGAGGGATATGAGAACCAATAATGTTAGGTGTCACAAATGCGGAATAAAGGGACACTACCCAGCAAAATGTAACCAGAAAAGTAAAGAAAACACTCACGCAAAGAAAAATCGCTAAAATCACACAAGAGTAAGTTCACTCGCTGTATTTATTGCAGCCAATAATGGTATCAGTGAATCTGCATGGTGTTTGGACAGTGGAGCTTCGGCTTGTATGTGTGCTCATAGAAATATGTTTTATTGCTCTGAGTCACACAGCGAAGTAATTGAGATCGCCGGCGGTAAAACATTAAAGTCGAGTGGCCGTGGAATATCGTGTTGAATATGAATGGAAACAAATTCATTTTGAAGGAAGTATTGTACGTACCCGAGCTGCAATGTAATTTCGTATCAATTGGAAAAGCTATTGTAAATGGTTGTACTGTAAATTTTCGTAAAGATTGTGTGCCCTTATTATGCACGAAGGTAAAATGTTATTCAGAGCGACTCCATTTAAGAATTCGTTTTTGAGTGAAATACCCAGCAAAACGTTATATTTCTCTAACAGTGGCAAATATGAGCTTATTAAATGGCACGCACGCTACGGACATCTAAATTTGCAAAGCTTACGAGAACTGCAAAATAAACAACTAGTACGTGGATTAAAATTTGATGCAGCACCAGAAGTAGAAAGTTGTATAAATTGTATGAAAAGCAAGTGTCATGCAAAGCCATATGAGAGTTCTCAAACAAAAAACAACAGAGTTTTATTAGTATTAGTATTAGTGCACACTGATGTGTGTGGGCTTATAAACAAATGTTCGATTGGAGGTGCAAAGTATTTTGTTACTATGATTGTTGGCACAAGTAGATATGTTCACCTTTACTCTATCAAAAGTAAAAGTAGCGGTGGGCACCACTACATTTACACGCTTGCCAAATTGAGAATGTGTTAGTATACACGAACGCGTAGCGTGCACGAAAGCAAAATCATTTATTATTAAGTTTGATTTCAATGTTTGAACTGTGAGCACGTGTCGCACGCATTCTTTGGTACTCTGTTTTAAGTGCGCGTGCGGCACTTGCTTACTGTACGACCATCGAAATCAAACTAAAGAGCAGTCGTTGAATTTGACGAAGTAACAATTGTGCTCTCGCTTATCGTATACATATACGGTCGCTTAGTAGGTGCTAAGCTCATGTCCACCCCGGGTAAAAGCGAGGTCTTAGATGTATTTTAAACTTATGTGAGTATGGCTGAGCGACAAACTGGCCGAAAATTAAAAGCATTAAGAAGCGATAATGGGGCGGAATATGTGAATATTGAATTTGACAAATTTCTTAAAAGTAATGGCATGAAAAGACAATTGACAGTCCCCTACGTTCCGCAACGCCATTTTGTTTAATCGGTTTAATCGAACTTTGGTAGAAATGGCTAGAAAAATGTTGGTAAGTGCAGGTATGGATGAAAGTTTTAGGGCAGAAGCCATTGCATGTACAGCTTACTTAAGAAACCGATCACCTACAAATGCATTGTTGAATACAACGCCATACGAAGTTTGGATGGGAAAGAAACCCGACGTTAGTTGCTTGAGAATTTTTTGTTCTACTGCGATAGCTCTCGACAAAACGCACACCAAGAAATTCCGTAGCAAGGGGAAAGCGTATACAATGGTGGGATACTCGGAAAACGCCAAAGCATATCGTCTTTATGACAAGATCAAACGCAACGTAATATTGAGCCGAGACGTATATTTTATTGTAAATATTAAGCAAAAAGGAGTTATTAACGTAGAAGAAGAGATTTTGAGTAACAGCGCTGATGAGGTAATGAACCTTGTGCCAGTAGATTTAAACAAAACTGAAAGTATAAAAACGGTCAGCAGTAATACAGAAACAAAAGAAGTGGACTCCGATACATTTGAATCACCAATGAATAAGTTTCCGAGGGAAGAAGAGGACTCTGATAATTTTGAACCAGGTCGACAGCGGTATATCTTGAGAGAAGGTATAAAGAGTAGGCTGAGGAAGCAGAATCATATAGTGAGCTTATTACGAAAATCAAATGTTAATATACCAATGGCAGTATGTGAGGCAGTGTCAAGCAACGAGGCGGGTGAATTGAAAACGGCGATGCAAGAGGAGTACGAGGCGCTCGTACGAAATAATGCGTGGGAGGTGGTTGATCTTCCGCACCTCTGTTTCTTTTCTATCGTGAATTATTTCAAACTTTTTCTACTGTATATCTAACATTTTGTATGACTAAATATTAGTGGCATATTTTCGCTCAAGCGGACAAGTTTGTCTTACTTACTGTTTCGTAAAATATTCCAATAGCTCTAAGCAATATGGATGATAAGCGAATTGTAAGAGAAAATCATATTGATATTTATGCTTATGGTCATTTCGAAACCTTATAGTAGTACTTGACTGTAATACACTTAAGAAAAAAAAAATAATAATAAACAATTTATATTTTATATAATTTATTTTTATTAAATAAAAATTTTAAACATAATTGACCCAAATTACTGCGTTGTATTTTTCTTTCTGCTCATAATTGTAATGTATTGGTGGCTTCAGATAAATAATCAGTGCAATCGGTGGCTGTAAATTTCCAAAACTGCATACTCCTTATGCCTATTGTTATTTTATTAAGTGCTCATATAGGTTAGGTTAGGTTAGGTTAGAGTGGCTGCCTCCGCTGTCCGAGCGGAGACTCACGTAGGCCGTTGTGGCCCGTTGTGCTACCACGCAGGGGGCCCCTATTTCCTATTACCCTACTTTCGAAGAAGAGGAGAGTTTAGACCCCAGTGAGGCCAAACCAGCGCGTTTGCCTAATGAAACGCAAGATATCGTTTGGGTTTATAGATTCAAGCTCCGCAAGGCACCCAAAAGAGTGTCTGTGGAGGCATTGGTACCTGGTTTTTGACAGTGCGGGACAGTGGCACAGATAGTGCTCAACACTTTCTATCTCCTCCTCGTCCCTGCAGCTGCGGCAGAAGTAATTTGTCTGCAGGCCCATATAGGCACCGTGAGTGCCCATGAGACAGTGACCTGTAAGAAGGCCCACTAGTGGGCTTATAGAGATACGGTTTAATAATATCACCGATCGCGATCTCTTTTCATCCAGCTTAGGCCAGATTTGCTTGGATATACTACATGTAGGTTCCCTCGCCCATCTGGCGTTTGCCTGATCCGTGAAAAGAGATCGCAGGTGGTATTTGCAAGTGTTTAGAGGAGGGCTGGCCCAATCAGCGGAGGTTGTTGGTTGCAAGTTGGTGCCTTCCCTAGCTAGCTCATCCGCAGCGCAGTTTCCTGAGATGTCACAGTGGCCAGGAACCCATATTATGCTTAGGTTGCAATTTTCAGCTAGTTTGTTGAGGGTTTCTCTGCACTTCAATGCCACTAGTGACGAGGTGTTACTGCATTGCAGGGATTTTATGGCAGCTTGGCTGTCAGAGAAAATTGAAATAGATTTGGTTACCTGTAGGTTAGCCAGATAGCGGGCTGCTTCCCAGATAGCTATGAGTTCAGCCTGAAAAACACTGCAGTGATCAGGTAGGCGAAAGCTCTCGCTTAGATTGAGCTTCTCCGAGAATATCCCGCTGCCGACTCTGTTGTTTAGTTTAGAGCCATCTGTAAAAACGGAGATTTCGTGTGATCCCGGCTCTACGCCGTTTGCCCACTCGTTCCTCTCTGGGATTCTTGTGGAAAATTTGTTGTCCCAGCAAGGGGGCGATGTTGTATGGTCCAATTTCAAGAAGGTTTCAGGGACTTGCTTCAGGATCCGGGTGTGACCAAACCTGCAATCCCTCCATGGTTCGATAGCGTTGAGCCTCGCCGCGTTGCAGGAGGCACAGTATCTGCCATATAGATCAGTTGGGAGAAGGAATAATATGGTTTCAAGAGCTTTGGTGGGAGTGGAGGGAAGGGCACCGCTGGTGAGCATTGCCGCCATCCTCTGCACTCTCGTTACTTTACTCCTGTTAGATTCGATATCGAGTGCCGTCCACCATATGGTGACGGCGTAGAAGAGTATGGGTCTCACCACTGCCGTATAGATCCAATGGACTATGCGTGGCTGGAGACCCCACCTTTTTCCGATTGCCGACTTACAAGCGTAGAGAGCCATTGTGGCTTTCCTGGATCGTTCCTCCACATTTCGCTTCCAGTCAAGCTTCCTGTCTAGAATAACTCCGAGATATTTAACCTCGGTAGAGAGTTTGATTTCCTTCCCGTTTAGGGATGGGAGGGTAAATTCCGGTATACTGCGTTTGCGGGTAAAAAGCACCATCTCAGTTTTTTCACTGCTGATGCTGAGTCCGCATTCCATAGACCATGTGTTTGTTAGATTAAGAGCATTTTGCAGGAGTTCGCCAAGCACCGGAAGGTGTTTGCCGGTAACTGTCAAGGCTATGTCGTCGGCATATGCAATGACTTGGCATCCGGTGGGCCGTAGTATAGATAACAGAGCGTTCACCGTCAGGTTCCATAGTAGAGGAGAAAGAACGCCCCCCTGGGGGGTTCCTCTGTTGGTATACCTTATTAACGATGAGCTGCCCAGCTCAGAGATAATGATTCTCTTGTTTAGAAGGAGCTCGACGAACTTCACAAGAGGCTCTTCCACCCCTAAAGAACGTAGAGATTTTGTGACCGCTGCTGGGAGAACGTTGTTGAAGGCTCCTTCTATGTCGAGAAAGATACCCAGCGTAAATTCTTTAAAGGCAAGACCCTTCTCTATCTTAGTAGTGATAGCATGTAGAGCTGTCTCTACGGATTTGCCCTTAGAGTAGGCGTGTTGGTTGTTGGAGATGAGTGCCTTATTTGCCGATCGTCTAATGTAGGCGTCCAGCAATCGTTCTAGAACTTTTAGGAGGAAGGAGTTCAGACTTATTGGTCTGAAATCCTTTGGACTGTTGCCCGATATCCTGCCTCCTTTGGGTATGAAGACTACCTTTGCCTTGGTCCATTCCGTGGGGATATAGACCAGGTTGAGGCAAGCCTTGTAGATTTTAGCTAGCAGCGGGCTTATAACATCGCTTGCAGCTTGCAATTCAGCGGGAAATATTCCATCCGTTCCCGGAGATTTGAAGGGTTTAAAGGACTTGATTGCCCAGATAACTCCTTTTTCACTTACAATGTGGTCCAGGGGTTGAAATGGCCCTGGGTTAGATTGCGTGTTTAAGATGCATGGTTGAGATCTGTAGCCCGGAAAGTGAGTGCTGATCAGGGTTTGGAGAATTTCCGTACTAGAAGTGGCCCATTCTCCGCTCGTTGTGCGAATGCAGCTTGGAGGTATGGGGTTTTTGGAGAGGACCTTTCGTAGGCGATTGGCCTCTGAGACTTCTTCGATGTCATTAGTGAAGTTCTTCCAGGAGTCCCTTTTGGCCTTCTGGATTAACTTCTTAAAAGATTTTAAGGCGTCCCTATAATGGGACCAGATTCCCGTGCGCTTAGCCTCGTTAAAGAGTTTTCTGCTGTGTTTCCTCTGCTCGGAGATTTCTTGGTTCCACCAATAGGGTTTCTTTTTTCCCCTCACCTTAATCTCCGGGCAGGCTACTGTGAAGGCAGCGTTACAAGATTTGGTGATAAGATCTACTGCTTCTTCTATTTTTGACGATGAGTCTAGCTCACCGAGAGAAGCAAATTTTGTGTCTAAAGGAGGCGCTTCATCAGTTGTTAGCGGTAGGCTCGGCCTACCGTGAGAAGCGTTCGGTGCGTTCTTTAGGAGAGTAGAGGATAGGACTTTTTTATAAAGGTTCCAGTCCGTACGTCTCCTATTCCTGTAAGCCACCCTAGGCGGTGTACGCAAGAGCAGAGTGAAAATGATATACATATGATCAGAGTAGGAGTTTTCGTTGGAAACTCTCCAATTTTTGACAAGGTCAGAGAATGCTCCAGGAACTAGAGTAACATCTAGAACCTCCTTCCTATTTGAGGTGATGAAAGTTGGTTTGTCTCCAGAGTTGCATATACTTAGATTGTTACTTATAATAGAATCAAAAAGAGACTCACCCCTACTGTTAATGTCGGTAGAGCCCCAAGCAGTGTGATGTGCATTGGCATCGGCCCCAATTATTATCGGGAACCCTTTATTGTGGGCCTCCCGTACCGCTTTGCAGAGCCGGTCCTGCACAGAGGTTGTGCGATCGTGCGATAGATATGCGGACATCAGCCAGATTGTTTGCCCCTGTAGCTCGAGGCTAATACAGGTAAAGTCCTCGTCGCTAAAAAGAGATAGTAAAATAAATACTAGATTTTTCTTTACTAGAATACAAGATCTGATTCTACCTGTCACGGGCGGTGTCACCAGCCGGTAGTCCCTAGAAAAGAGTCCACAGACCTTGCTGCCAACGACCCAAGGCTCCTGGACTAGAACGACGTCCTCATACGTAGTGCTGAGGCGTAATATTAGGGCAGCCGAGGCTGCCTTAGAATGGTGCAGGTTTATCTGTAGTACCTGCGCGCCCGTTACGTTTCGTTTGTGGCATCGACGTCCATCCTCTGCTGATCCGCATCGTCGGATGCCTCCTCTACGATAGTATCGTCGAATTCGGCATCCGACGGGTCGGATTCCAGCAAAAGCTGCTCGTCCATGCCCGTAAAGAACTGGCCCGAAAACTCAGATACCGAGAGTGTATCGCTCTCGGCATCCGCAGTGCTGCGTGCCAGTTCGATATCGGCCCCATGTCCACTCAAGGTGTTGCATGGGACCGTGAGATGCAATGTGGCGATTGCGGGTTCGCTCGAGGCGGTATCCCCGATCACCAGATCCTCCGGAGCGGTGGCGGTCCCTTCCGCAGTGCCATGGGCAGCAGATCCACTCAGGGTGTTTCTGTCTGACCCCTCGCCCTGCGGTACAGGTTCACCCTCGTCCGGTGTTTCCTCCTTCGCACCATCCCGTCGAATTTTCAACGTGATGGAGTAGAAGCCGTAGCTTAATACTCCACCACATTCGTCAAGCCAAGAGAGAGAAGCCTCGTTTATGATGAAACCAACATAACGCTGCTTCGCCCTTGTCTCGCCGACCCGGACTATCCTCCAATCGCTCGAAGGCAGCCCCGGATTCGACTCCGCGATGGTATCAAGGATCTCGCCAGGATCCGCTATGCCGTCTGGGACCCAGGCCCAGGCTCTCGGTCTGTTCGGAATTTCTTCCACACCGACCGCATCCAACCTGGCCCCAGGCCACAGCTGTCCCAGCGAAGCTATGGCGAGTTTGTAGAGCTTGCACGAGCGCTCATCGGCGCAGGAAACAAGCTTGACCCTACCCTGGTACCAGCCGGCATCACGGATAGTGGGAGCCGGCCCCGGATGCTTGGTCATGATGTCCTTAAAGATCTTGAGAAGGCCGTTAAGGACATCCTTCCAGTTATCCGGGGTCATGTTCCCATCCGGGTGACCACGGTTCAAAACCGCCAGCGTAAAGTTGGCCTTAGCCGCCTCGCTGAAGGTTTTGGTCAGGGCAGGGGGAGTAGAGGCCGAAGGCCGGTGCCTTTTGGGATCGCTCGGGGCATTTCCCATAGACCTTTGTCTCTTAAGGGCCGGCATCTTCGGGTCAGAAGTTTGTTTGGTGGCAGAAGAGGAAGGGGTGGGGTTGTTGTTGCTGCTCTTCTTGGCAGCAATAATCTTCCTGGCCCAGGCCAGAGAACTTTTTTGCTCTGCCGTCAACTTGTCGCTGGGAGAGTTGCCAAGTTTCTCAACGATTTTGACGGCATTGCGAATGTTCCGCTGGTTGCGGACCGAAGTCGGGATTCGCTTATTTGCCTTGGAACCCTCAAGGGGTTCAGCCGGCTTGCGAGGTAACTTTGCAGCGGTGGAGGCAGTACTTTTGTCCGTGGAGGATTTAGTGCTGTTACCAGCCACATGCTGACAAGAGGTGCCCGGTACGGGCGTGGGACAGGCCTCCTGTGCTTGCTCAGTCGGACATTGCTTTCCCTCTTTGGGGCTAGCTTTGCCGGCTGCTGCGGAATTTGACTTGCCCTCAAGGGGTTTAGTTCTTCCGCTAGCTTGCACAGTTGGCCGAAGATTTTTTTGTTGCCGTGAAGGCCTGGTCGGCGCCGTCAGTGCGGTTCCCGACGAATTGTGGACTTTTTTAATGCCTAGTCCAAGGGCGGCATCTTTACCCGTGCAGGGATCCGAGGCCAGGTTTTTGTTATTCATTAAAAATATCTTGTTCTTTAGCTGCCTACTAAGGTGAGACCGTTCGGCAGCCTGAAGTTAAAGGGATAGGGGAAACAATGCGGTCGACTGCGGTAGAGCCCCATACCGCAGCAAGTCGCCGTTACTCCCGGAGGTGGACCGGTATCCGGGAGGCTCCGTAAGAATACAGTCGGATGCCCCTGACTGCAAACCATCCAATGGGCACGGAATCGCATAACACCCTGGATTAGGGGTGGACCACCTTTTCAACTGCGCGCGGTCCAGTTCCCACCTTGAGGCCACGTTTAAAAACCATTTCCATATTCCTAAGCTATTAAGGAGCTGGGGCACAAATGGAGATAATTCCTAAACTTAGCTAGCACTCCCCTGGAAGGGGAAACTGTTGTGCATATTACCAGCCGGCACCCTCTGGGAGGGTTCAGCCCAAGGATTTGCGCCAGCCAAGTGATCATATAATAACCAACTGAATCGTTATAAAATATATAGTGGTGTTGATGCTCCAGAACATTTTTTTAAAAGTATTTTCGATGATGTTTTAGATATTTATCACCCATATTTGAGTAAAACAGTTAGAATGCTTCCATTAACTGCCAACCAACTTAGGTGTCAAAGCGAGAATATATTTTGCCATATTTGGGGAACGGAACTTTTATTAAATAATAGGGTAGCAGACCATTGCCATTTAACTGGTGAATATAGAGGTCCAGCACATAATAAATGTAATTTAGAATATCAGATATCAAATTTTATTCCAATATTTTTTTCATAATTTATCTAAATATGAATGACATTTATTTATTAAAGAGTTGTCATCTGTGGTGGAGGATATAAATATTATTCGCTTAAACAAAAAGTTTTATATTTCAATATCAAAGAGAATATATGTTAATAATGAGGATACCATTGAACTTAGGTTTTTAGATTCATTTCTATTTATGACTTCTAGCTTAGACACTTTAGCTAAGAACTTAAGTAATAATGATTTAGAAATAACAAAGGCTTATTTCCCTAACGATCACCACTTTGATTTAATGAAACGCAAAAGTATTTTTCCATATGACTACTTAGATTCAGAAGAACGTCTCAACGAAACACAATTACCTGATCGTTCACATTTCTTTAATAAATTATCAAATGAATCGTGTTGTATCGATGATTATCAGCATGAACAAAATATTTGGACAACATTTAATTGTTCCAATTTATTTGATTATTTATTATTATATCTAAAAGTAGATGTGCTACTCCTCAGTGACATTTTTGAAAATTTTAGAAAATTATGCAAAGGAATTTATCGACTAGACCCTTGCCAATATTATACATCTCCAGGATTATCTTGGGACGCAGTGCTCAAAATAACTAGAATATAATTAGAATTGTTTTCTGATGAAAACATGCATAATTTTATAGTGTCGGGAATTAGGGGCGGGATTGTTCAATGTTGCAAACGGCGTTCAGTTGCAAACAATAAATATTTAAGTGATTACGATGCGACTAAGTCTTCAAATTATATAATTTATTTAGATGTTAATAACTTATATGGTTTTGCTATGTCACAATATCTGCCTCATAATAATTTTGAATGGATTGAAAACGTAGAGGAGTTTGACGTTATTAGCATACCAGAAGATTCTTTAGTCGGATACATACTAGAAGTAAATTTGGATTATCCCATAACCACTCACAAAATTTATGATGATTACCATTTGGTTTTGAAAATAAAAAAGTTGGCTCAATGAAAAAATCAAAGTTGATTGGTGATTTGAGAAACAAAATAAATTATATTATTCATTATAGAAATTTACAACAATGTATTATACATGGAATTGTGTTAAAGAAAATTCATAGAATTCTACAATTTAATCAATCAGATTGGTTAAAAAAATATATTGATTTAAATAATTATCATAGAACTTTAGCAGCAAATAAGTTTGAGGAAAATTTCTTTAAATTATTGCATAATGCTGTGTATGGGAAAACTATGGAAAATGTAGATAAAAGAGTAGATGTTAAATTAGTACAAGATTGGGAAAATACTAGTATTGGGGGAAGAGGTAGGAAAAAATTTGTAGCGATTCAACTAAAACAAGTGTCAACTCTGTACAATAAACCGATACATATTGGTTTTACCGTATTACAACTTTCTAAATTTAAAATGTATAGTTTTCATTTTGATTATGTCAAAGAGAAATATAAAAATAATATTGCTTTGAATTATATGGATACTGATTCATTCATATATGATATTCAAAGTGATGACTTTTATAATGATATTCGTGATAATATTTCAAAATTTTTCGATACATCCTCATATCCAGAGGAAAATATTTTTAATTTTCCTCAGTTGTATAAGAAGGTTTTAGGTATGGTGAAGGATGAATGGCAAGTTAATAAAAGAGTTTATAGGTTTAAGAGCAAAAACGTATTCATTTAAAATTGATAACGATATAAATGAAACTAAAAAAATTAAGGGAATAAAAAAGTGTGTAACTTCTACATTGAGTTTAAGTGATTTTAGAAAATGTCTGTTGGAAAATAAAATGTATAATGCATCAATGTATACATTTAGATCTAAATTACATACGGTTTATACACAAAATATTTATAAAGTAGCTCCTGTTGTAAAAACATTAATATAAGTACGCTGAAAGCACCTCTAAGTAAGTAAGAAAAGCACCTCTGTTTCTTTTCTATCGTGAATTATCTCAAACCTTATCTACTGTATATCTACCATTTTGTATGAATAAAGATGAGTTGCATATTTTCGCTCAAGCGGACGAGTTGGTCTTATTTACTGTTTCGTAAAATATTCCGATAGATTATGGGCCCAGTCGTTACCCATATTAAAGTAATATATAATTTGATTTGATAATTTTATTATGCTAGAAATGAATAAGATGGCGAGTTCGATGTACAATATCGACAAATTGGATGAAAGCAATTATGATACGTGGTGCGTGCTGATTCGCAGTGTCTTAATCCATCAAGAGCTGTGGAAGGTAATATATGGTGAGTTTGTGAAACCAGAATTCGACGAGGGTTTGGCGGAATGGAACAGAAAGAATGACAAAGCAATGTCATTGTTAATATTGTCCGTAAGTGCTTCGCAAATTAACATTGTGAAGAAATAAACTACAGCTAATTAAATTTGGAAAGTGTTGAAAGAAATATACGAACCAATAAGTCCTGTGCAGAAAGTAACATTATTCAATAAATTATTAAATCTCCGCATGAAGGAAGGTGACAACGTTCAACAGCATATAATGAATTTTAGCGATGTAGCTGATAAATTGTCGGAAAACGGTATCACATTCCAAGAGGAGCTATGTTCAATAATGCGTTGGCCAGCCTACCAAGTTGGTACGAAAACTTTGTTGTAGCGCTGGAATCGCGTGACCAGTTGCCAAACTTTAAAGTTTTGAAAATTAAACTCGTGGAAGAATTTGCTCGACGTGAGAACAACGAACAGAACTTTGAGAATGCTCAAACTCAAGCTTTTGAAGCACGTGGCGAAGACAAAAATACCAGTAAGAAAAGTAATAGCGGTTCAAAGAGGGATATGAGAACCAATAATGTTAGGTGTCACATATGCGGAATAAAGGGACACTACCCAGCAAAATGTAACCAGAAAAGTAAAGAAAACACTCACGCAAAGAAAAATCGCGAAGATCACACAAGAGTAAGTTCACTCGCTTTATTTATTGCAGCAAATAATGCTATCAGTGAATCTGCATGGTGTTTGGACAGTGGAGCTTCGGCTTGTATGTGTGCTCATAGAAATATGTTTTATTGCTCTGAGTCACACAGCGAAGTAATTGAGATCGCCGGCGGTAAAACATTAAAGTCGAGTGGCCGTGGAATATCGTGTTGAATATGAATGGAAACAAATTCATTTTGAAGGAAGTATTGTACGTACCCGAGCTGCAATGTAATTTCGTATCAATTGGAAAAGCTATTGCAAATGGTTGTACTGTAATTTTTCGTAAAGATTGTGTGCCCTTAAAATGCACGAAGGTAAAATGTTATTCAGAGCGACTCCATTTAAGAATTCGTTTTTGAGTGAGATGCCCAGCAAAACGTTATATTTCTCTAACAGTGGCAAATATGAGCTTATTAAATGACACGCACGCTACGGACATGTAAATTTGCAAAGCTTACGAGAACTGCAAAATAAACAACTAGTACGTGGATTAAAATTTGATGCAGCAGCAGAAGTAGAAAGTTGTATAAATTGTATGAAAAGCAAGTGTCATGCAAAGCCATATGCGATTTCTCAAACAAAAAACAACAGAGTTTTATTAGTATTAGTGCACACTGATGTGTGTGGGCCTATAAACAAATGTTCGATTAGTGGTGCAAAGTATTTTGTTACTATGATTGTTAGCAGAAGTGGATATGTTCACCTTTACTCTATCAAAAGTAAAAGTAGCGGTGGGCACCACTACATTTACAAGCTTGCCAAATTGAGAATGTGTTAGTATACACGAACGCGTAGCGTGCACGAAAGCAAAACCAATTATTATTAAGTTTGATTTCAATGTTTGAACTGTGAGCACGTGTCGCACGCACTCTTTGGTACTCTGTTTTAAGTGCGCGTGCGGCACTTGCTTACTGTACGACCATCGAAATCAAACTAAAGAGCTGTCGTTGATTTTGACGAAATAACAATTGTGCGCTCGCTTATCGTATACATATACGGTCGCTTAGCAGGTGCTCAGCTCACGTCCACCCCGGGTAAAATCGAGGTCTTAGATGTATTTAAAACTTACGTGAGTATGGCTGAGCGTCAAACGGGCCGAAAATTAAAAGCATTAAGAAGTGATAATGGGGCGGAATATGTGAATATTGAATTTGACAAATTTCTTAAAAGTAATGGCATGAAAAGACAATTGACAGTCCCCTACGTTCCGCAACGCCATTTTGTTTAATCGGTTTAATCGAACTTTGGTAGAAATGGCTAGAAAAATGTTGGTAAGTGCAGGTATGGATGAAAGTTTTTGGGCAGAAGCCATTGCATGTGTAAGCTGCACAAAAAACCGATCACCTACAAATGCATTGTTGAATACAACGCCATACGAAGTTTGGATGGGCAAGAAACCCGACGTTAGTTGCTTGAGAATTTTTTGTTCTACTGCGATAGCTCTCGACAAAACGCAAACCAAGAAATTCCGTAGCAAGGGGAAAGCGTATGCAATGGTGGGATACTCGGAAAACGCAAAAGCATCTCGTCTTTATGACAAGATCAAACGCAACGTAAGATTGAGCCGAGACGTATATTTTATTGTAAATATTGAGCAAAAAGAAGTTATTAACGAAGAAGACGAGATTTTGAGTAACAGCGCTGATGAGGTAATGAACCATGTGCCAGTAGATTTAAACAAAACTGAATGTATAAAAACGGTCAGCAGTAATACAGAAACAAAAGAAGTGGACTCCGATACATTTGAATCAGCAATGAATAAGTTTCCGAGGGAAGAAGAGGACTCTGATAATTTTGAACCAGGTCGACAGCGGTATATCTTGAGAGAAGGTATAAAGAGTAGGCTGAGGAAGCAGAATCATATAGTGAGCTTATTATGAAAATCAGATGTTAATATACCAATGACGGTATGTGAGGCAGTGTCAAGCAACGAGGCGGGTGAATTGAAAACGGCGATGCAAGAGGAGTACGAGACGTTCGTACGAAATAATGCGTGGGAGGTGGTTGATCTTCCGCATGAGCTGAGAGTAAACGGATTCAATTGGGTATTTTCGTTAAAGATGAACCAATGTGGTGAAATTGAACGTTTCAAAGCCCGGTTGGTTGCCAAGGAATGTAGCAAAAATTTTGGTGTGAACTACACAGAAACGTACTCACCAATCGTGCGTTACGTACTCTAAGGATGGTATTGCCGATAGCAGCGGAATATCAACTTCACCTTCACCAAATAGATGTGTCGACAGCGTACCTCAAAGGGAACTTGCATGAAAACGTAGAAATAACCCAACCGGAGACATTTAACGATGAGAAAGGAAGAGTACTTAAACTGAAAAAATCTATTTATGGCCTCAAACAATCAGGGCGTATCTGGAATGAGAAATTGGTCTCAGTTCTAAAAAATATGGGTTACAAAGCATGTGAGAGTGAACCATGCTTATACAACAAGGCATCCAAATTTAGTACAAATATTATCGCAGTTTACGTCGACGATTTGCTGATAGCTTGTTTGAACCTTTTTGAGATAATCGAAACTAAAGAAACTATTGCAAATGTTTTTCAGATAATCGATAAAGGTCCAGTGCATCATTTTTTGGGACTTGAGATCGAGCGGGAAAACGAAATTGGTACGATATATTTGGGGAAGAAGTAACATATAAACAACATTTTGAAGGAGTTTGGTATGAGTGAATGCCGGCCGGTTGCTGCACCATTAGCGGTCAATTGCCAAGTAAACTGCAGCAGTGATACGTGTGAAGGCGTTAACACTACAGAGTAACAGTCTGTCATCGGTTCCCTAATGTAATAGCAATTTCGTCACGACCAGATATTCTCCACTCTGTTTGCAAGTTGTCACAGAGAAATGCAAATCCTCATAAAGAACACATGACAGCGGTTAAACACATACTACGTTACCTATATGCGACGTCCAATGTTAAGCTGAAATACGTGAAAACTAGTAAACCAACCAAAGGTTATGTGGACGCAGATTAGGCTGGAGACCCCTCGGACAGAAAATCGTTTACGGGCTACGTTTTCTTTTTAGCCGGTGCAGCGTTTTCGTGGGAATGCAAAAAGCAAACATCTGTTGCACTAAGCAGCACAGAGGCCGAGTACATGGCCCTTTGAGCAGCGGCAAAATAAGCTATATATTTACGAAAACTTTTTAATGAAATATAGTTACATTTAAAACTTGATACTATTGATATTTATGGAGATAATCTAAGCGCAATGAATCTGGTTAAAAATCCTATTTACCAAAATAGAAGCAAACATATAGATGTTAGATACCATCACATAAGAGAATGTTATAAGAATAAACTAATTGAATTGAAATACTGTTCCACTAAAGATATGGTAGCGGATGTATTTACCAAAAACCTTTGTAAAGTAAATCATAGAAAGTGTACAAAATTACTTGGACTTGAAATGAAATAACTTAAAGAATTTATCTATTATATACATATATTAGTGAAGAGGAGTATTGTAAAAACATTAATATAAGTACGCTGAAAAGCACCTCTGTTTCTTTTCTATAGTGAATTATCTCAAACCTTTTCTACTGTATATCTAACATTTATTTATTCATTATTAGTGGCAAATTTTCGCTCAAGCGGACAAGTTGGTCTTACTTACTGTTTCGTAAAATATTCCAATAGCTCTAAGCAATATGGATGATAAGCGAATTGTACGAGAAAATCATATTGATACTTATGCTTATGGTCATTTCAAAACCTTATAGTAGTACTTGACTGTAATACACTTAAGAAAAAAAAAAAATAATAAAAAATTTATATTTTATATAATTTATTTTTATTAAATAAAATTTTTAAACATAATTGACCACAAATTACTGCGTTGTATTTTTCTTTCTGCCCATAATTGTAATGTATTGGTGGCTCCAGATAATTAATCAGTGCAATCGGTGGATGTATATTTCCAAAACTGCATACTCCTTATGCCTATTGTTATTTTATTAAGTGCTCATATAATAACCAACTGAATCGTTATAAAATATATAGTGGTGTTGATGCTCCAGAACATTTGTTTAAAAGTATTTTCGATGATGTTTTAGATATTTATCACCTATATTTGAATAAAACAGTTAGAATGCATCCATTAACTGCCAGCCAACTTAGGCGTCAAAACGAGGATATATTTTGCCATATTTAGGGAATGGAACTTTTATTAAATAATAGGGTAGCAGACCATTGCCATTTAACTGGTGAATATAGAGGTCCAGCACATAATAAATGTAATTTAGAATATCAGATATCAAATTTTATTCCAATATTTTTTTCATAATTTATCTAAATATGATTGTCATTTATTTATTAAAGAGTTGTCATCTGTAGTGGAGGATATAAATATTATTCGCTTAAACAAAAATTTGTATATTTCAATATCAAATATATATGTTAATATTGAAGATACCATTGAACTTAGGTTTTTAGATTCATTTCGATTCATGCCTTCTAGCTTAGACACTTTAGCTAAGAACTTAAGTAATAATGATTTAGAAATAACAAAGGCTTATTTCCCCAACGATCCCCACTTTGATTTAATGAAACGTAAAGGTATTTTTCCATATGACTACTTAGATTCAGAAGAACGTCTCAACGAAACACAATTACCTGATCGTTCACATTTCTTTAATAAATTATCAAATGAATCGTGTTGTATCGATGATTATCAGCATGCACAAAATGTTTGGACAACATTTAATTGTTCCAATTTATTTGATTATTTATTATTATATCTAAAAGTAGATGTTCTACTCCTCAGTGACATTTTTGAAAATTTTAGAAAATTATGTAAAGGAATTTATCGACTAGACCCTTGTCAATATTATACATCTCCAGGATTATCTTGGGACGCAGTGCTAAAAATAACTAGAATAGAATTAGAATTGTTTTCTGATGAAAACATGCATAATTTTATAGTGTCGGGAATTAGGGGTGGGATTGTTCAATGTTGCAAACGGCGTTCAGTTGCTAACAATAAATATTTAAGTGATTACGATGCGACTAAGTCTTCAAATTATATAATTTATTTAGATGTTAATAACTTATATGGTTTTGCTATGTCACAATATCTCCCTCATAATAATTTTGAATGGATTGAAAACGTAGAGGAGTTTGACGTTATTAGCATACCAGAAGATTCTTTAGTCGGATACATACTAGAAATAAATTTGGATTATCCCATAACCACTCACAAAATTCATAATGATTTACCATTTGGTTTGAAAATAAAAAAGTTGGCTCAATGAAAAAATCAAAGTTTATTGGTGATTTGAGAAACAAAATAAATTATATTATTCATTATAGAAATTTACAACAGTGTATTAAACATGGAATTGTATTAAAGAAAATTCATAGAATTCAATAGAACCCATCGTGGGATACGGATGTTGTCAACTGCAGAATAATCCATGGAGATTTTACAGCAACACTCTAATGTGTTCGAAGACACTTGCTCATCCCAACCTGTTCCCTCTAACCCGACATTTTGCAACAACATTTTCGCTACTATAATTAGTGGAGCTAGCCATTCGAGAGGATCAAATAGTTTCGCAATGGCCGACAGAATCTTAAGTTTTGTCACTTCTTGGCATTGATCGACGTCTGCAGTGGCGAAGCAGAACTGGTCTGAACAGGCATTCTACCGGATGCCAAGGGCTTTAACGCTGCTTGCATTTTCGAAATCCAAAAAATCTTGGTTAAGCAAGTGGGCAACAGGAATGTCGCGCAAAACTTGCTTGCAATTGTCAGTCCACTTTCTAAGTGGGAAACCTGCCGAACTTAAAGCCCCGGATATTTCATCCCGCGCTTTGATGGTGCATTCTAAGTCGTGTCCACCTGCAAGTACGTCGTCGACGTACATATGTCGCGTTAAAATGGTGGAGGCGACTGGATGTGAGTCTTGAACATCGTCCGACAATTGAAGCAATGTTCTTATTGCTAGGTAGGGAGCGCAGTTTACGCCGAAAGTGACCGTATTTAATTGGAATTGACGTATGGGTTCATCTGTGGACTCACGAAAAGGAATACTTTGAAATTTCCTTTGTTGAGGTTGGACAAATATTTGGCGATACATCTTCTCGATGTCGCTACTTAAGACGAATTTAAATAGTCTCCATCTAAGAATCAATATCGTAAGATCGCTTTGAAGGATGGGACCGGGAAGCAGAGTGTCGTTCAAACTCACACCATTATCCGAGGGACACGAAGCATTAAACACAACTCTCACCTTCGTAGAAGGGCTTTCTGGCTTGCTTGCCGCATGATGGGGTAGGTAGTAGGACTCGGACGGATTTTCGGAAAGGCTTGGTCGGATTTCCGACATGTGACCTACCTGATCATATTCTTTAAGAACTCTCGTATACTCCTCTCGTAAAGAGGGGTGGGTTTTTGGCTAGCCTACCTTCACAACGAAAATATTGCGAGAACGCAGTTGTACGTGAACACCCTAAGGAAATATCTGTTGGGAAATTCTTTCGAAAGGGTTAAGAGACCGTATACCTGCCTGTATCCGTTCGCGTCGTAGTTGCTTTGTAAATCTCCTCGCAGTATTCCTCATCGGCCGTACGGATCGCGTTCCTTGGGATATCTTCCAATTCCCAAAATGCTGCCAGTTGTTGATCTAAAGAGATTTCATTGTAGAAAAAGACACAGGATGTCGCCTCTTTGTTGGAGTTGGTCCGTCCCGTAAGTCATCCGAATACCGTTTCCTGGGTGAGAAGATTACTCGTAAAGTCCTTCCGAATACCCTCCAACATGATTTGCGGATAGACATCACCTCCAAGAACAATATCAACTTGTTCGTTCGTGAAGAATCGGCTGTCCGCTAGTTTAATTCCCAGGAACTTCTGTTGGATATACTATTTCACAAAAGAGCCCCTTCTTTTCTTCCCCTTTCTCTCATCCTACGATTAATATGGGAGTTTTAAAAATGGGCTGTCACTACATATACCACCTGGTCGTTATTATATCATGTGGGAATTCATTTTAAAGTTCAGAGATTTCATTTCAAATCCTGCATGGATTCCATTCGGATCACTTTACTTCGGCTTTCTACTGTAGTCGCCATGATCCCTTCGCGATTTTTATGAATGACACGTTTAGATACGTTGGATACTAGCTGAACGTACCGCTCGGTGCCTTGAATATGGCATGGAGTATTGGGATCCGGAAGCGATGGATCTTCTTCGTCTTCGTCTTCAAAATAAGCTTTCAAATGTTCATACAGTACTTACTTACTTACTTAATTGGCGCTTAACCGTCTATACGGTTATGGCCGTCCAACAAGGCGCGCCAGTCGCTCCTTCGCTTCGCCACCTGGTCCTTCCAACGGAGTGGGGCCGCCCTCTGCCTCTGCTTCCATAGGCGGGTTCCGATAGAAATACTTTCTTGGCCGGAGCATCATCTTTCATTCGCATAACGTGACCTAGCCAGCGCAGCCGCTGCGTTTTAATTCGCTGGACTATGTTGATGTCTGCGTATAGCTCGTACAGCTCATCATTAAATCTTCTTCGGTACTCGCCATCGCCAACGCATAGAGGTCCATAAATCTTTCGAAGAACTTTTCTCTCGAACACTCCCAAAGTCGCTTCATCTGCTGTTGTCATGGTCCATGCTTCTGCCCCATATAGCAGGACGGGTACGATAAGTGACTTGTAGAGTATGATTTTCGTTCGCCGAGAGAAGACTTTACTTTTCAATTGCCTACCTAGTCCAAAGTAGCATTTATTGGTAAGATTGATTCTTCGCTGGATTTCAATGCTGATGTTATTGCTAGTGTTGATGCTGGTTCATGCGGTATAGCTCTTGTGAATGGCGGTTCTGACAGCTCATGATTGTCGTTCAAATTAATCATATGAACGTTATCAGTCAAAATAAATTTTTGGTTTTACGTAGGCGCGGACAGATGGATCCAATAAATTATCACGAATATATAAAATTGTTTCCAGTGCATACTTCCGAATATGTGTTCGTTCGTCGAAGAGCATGCTGAGTATAACATTTTCACAATGTGCAAAATAGGTATTATTATCAATTGTGTTGTTGATCACTCTACGTAAATTGTCTGGCAAATATTGCGTCCATCGCACGAATTTTTCAAGCAAAGCACTACCGTATACAACCGACTTATAATATTTGCTGTTAAAGTACATGGGAACGTACAGGAACATTATGTATTTTGCCAAGATTTTCAAATTCTCGGATGGAGTGTTGACTGTAGCGTAAAGACGAAGGATTCTACAGGCTTTTGTGAGCCATCTAGCATGATTTATAGGGCCCGGTGTAATCATAGCCAGTGAAGGTGGAACGTAACCATTCGAAATAGCATTAGCAATTTTGTATAGATACTTCGCATCCGTTGATAGTTTCTTCTCTTCATCTTCATCCAAGGGTGGTGGCATGTTTTCAAGGGGAATCGGTTCAAAATTCGTAACAACCTCGAAAAGACATTGTTTTTTGGAAAATTATTACTAATTTATGTCGCTTATAGGGAAAAGTTTCACAAAAAAAAGTGATAAGTACCTGTTGGTTAGGGCAATTGTGAAGATCTTTTTCAAGTGATTCAGTTGAGGTTCTTGGCCGAGTCGATCGCGATTTTTCCAGTGTTTCATACAAATGTAGTAAAAAAAATCCACCAGTGTAACGCTCTGTTCAGTTGCTTCTCAAATCGTCGCAATAACCCTATATATTGCCTGCCACGACTAAATGCGATTCTTTCTTCATTTCCGAATAGTTTCGCCAACTTTTATTTGAGTCAATGCGTCGTCTTTTCGACCATCAAACGAAAATTCCTTCAAACACCGTGTTGCGCGTTGGCGGAGAACATCCGATCTAAGTTTTATCCTTTTTCTGTCTACTTTGTTTTTGTCACAAACAAGAAATATTGTGGCACTTCTGCATATAGCAATGTTCTTGCAAAATTGTCTGATTGACATAAATGAAAAAAGGCCGTCAAAGTTGTAGACGGTGCACTTGTTGCTCTAAGCGTTGCATTTTCAAGAGTAAAATTAACGCGTTGGCTATTTTCAAGGTGAAACGCTAAATGAACGACTGTTGGATGTCTTTCGTGTATTGGGAATGAAAAAATTCGCTATATCGCTTCGTTGCTGCTTATATAACGCCCCATTTGATAAGATCGATAACGATTTCGATATCGATAACGATTTTGATTTCGATATCGATAACAATTGCGATATCGATCTCTGTTTAGATATCGATACCGATTTCTATATTGATACCGACAACTATTTCGATAACGATAGCGATTTCGATATCGATAATGATTTCGATATCGATTACGTATTCGATATCGATAACGTTTCGATAAAGATATCGATAATGATTTCGATATTGATACCGACAACTATTTCGATAACGATAGCGATTTCGATATCGATAATGACTTCGATATCGATATCGATCACGATTTCGATATCGATAAGGATTTCGATTATGATTTCGATATCGATAACGTTTCGATAATGATATCGATAATAATTTCGATATTGATACTTATAACGATTTCGATATTGATAGCGTTTTCGATATCGATCACGGTTTCGATACCGATAACGATTTCGATATCGATCACGGTTTCTATATCGATGTAAGGTAACCCTTATGATAAGTGTTGAGTGACCATGACATCAATCATTAAATATTAACCACATCAATTTTTTTGACCACACCAATCACTCACAATGAGGGTTACCTTAACAAACGTCACTTTAAATGACGCCAATTAATTTCGCGCATTCAACCCGAACGGTCATCTAATTTTCGCTAATAATATCGTGTACGCTAAACATAAAAATATAAGCGGTTCACCTATAAATGTATGTGATATAAATAAAACTAACTTTATTATAAGAGTACGAGTGATTTATTTTATTTGTGGTGATCGAGGTTTCAACAGTCGTGAAATTAAAGTACGTGCATGCAAACGAGTGCATAACTGCATATCACTTTGCACGATTCAATATTGTCAGAGACACATGGCGACCATCTTGGCCAAGCCAAAAAGGGTCGCCCTAAATGGCGACCGTGATTCAGCCTGCGGAAAAATACCTCCTGGTAGATGGGAAAAGCCTCCCAGCAAAAAATACAAAAATTTAGAATAAAATGTGCGCTGGTAGTAGCGGAAAAATAGTGCGTGGTGGTTGTGCGCATAGTAATATAAAATACATGAAGTAAAATCTAATTTCCAAAGTGACTACAAAAAAAATTACAAAATTATAAAAAAAAAGTACAAAAAATTACAAAACTTCAAAAAAAGTCTACAAAAAAAAATTTTTTTAATAATATTTCAAAAAATACAAAAATCATAAAATTTCAAAAACTACAAAAAAAATTATTACAAAATTTCAAACGCTACAAAAAAAAAGTTATAAAGTGTCAAAGAAAAAACAACAAATAAACATTTTTCACAAAATTTTAAATCTACAAAATTACAAAAGTTTCAAATACTACGAAAATATACAAAATTTCGAAAGCAAAAATTACAAAAAAAATATATAAAGTTTCAAAAAAAAAATACGAAAAAAATGCATAATATTTCAAAACAAACAGCCACAAATGGCAAAATTGATTATTTAAAACATATACATTTAAAAACTAATTTGAGAAAATTTAAAAGAAATTTAAAAATACAATTTTTACTAAACATAAATTTGGAACTTGAACAAAATCTACGACATTTTGTGGTGTTACATATATACATACATGTATATGGAAAAAATTAATTTTTTGAACTGGCTGTACCACGCCATAACGGTGAAACTAAAAACACAACCACCAGTGACGCCTTTAATAAGCACCGTTAATATCGGTAAAACATCACCGACACGCCATTTACTTATCCTACTCATCGTCCTAAAATTCACGAAAAGTCAGAGAAAAATTAGAAGTAGAGAACGAGGGGCAAGAAGCAGAAAAAATTCACTTGGTAACGGCAGCAACGGAAGACAACACCAACAACAACAAATTTCAGCAATATACAAGCGAAGGCAGCAAGCAAAGCAGAAAAAGGGCGGTACAGTACTTTAGTATATACGTATATAAAATTTGTACATACGTAGGCATTTTGGTTTTCTCAATATACATGTAGCCTATGCATGTAGCAACACAAATTGACACTTTTGCTTATAAACATACAACAAGTTAACTAAATAAACTAAAAAATTTAATTTTTCAAATTACTTACATACACAAAGTTATTATATTGCAATATAAACATTTAAATTTCGAAAAAAAATTCGAATGTACATTAAACATAGAAATTTTAAATATACGGGTGTGGTGGCATATTATCATGCATATATTACTATCTTCTTTCTTTTTTGATCATTAATATGGAACTTAAATTTCTTATTTAAAATTCGAACATTGCTTCGTAATAAATACAATCGAAAAAAATATTTTTTCAAATTATACATTTTTTTAAATCTTTTTGAAATGCAAATTATACATCAATTTTATATGTATAATATCAAAAATGTATCAAATCTTTTTGCCAAAATTTTTCGATAAATATTCAAACCTAATCAATTTTGAAAAATTCTCATTGACTTTAAATATCAACATAGACGGGTTACAGTCAATAGGAACAATGGTGAAAATTGGTTTTTATCGTGAATACTTGCTTTTTCTCATTTTCGAATTATTTCTTCGGAAATTGAACATATTGAATGTCATAAATATTTACATATTTTTCTCAACAAATACAGTGCCATTCAAATATTTCAATAATTCCTTCGAAGTATCACACGAATACAGTATTTTTCAAATATTTCAACATATTTTGCATTTGCTATTCTTTTCAAACTATGTATCAAATACAGTGTCTTTCAAATACTCCAACAGTTTCTTTGAATTATTAAACGAATACAGTGCGGCTTAAATATTTCAACGTTCACTTGCATTTACAATTCCTTCAAACTAAGACACGAATACAGTGCCTTTCGAATATGTGAATCTTCTTACCACTTACCAATTAACTCATCGATTTTGAATATTTCGAATCTTCTCTGATTTACAAAAAAAAAATTTTAATTGCATACAACAATTACCGAGTGAATGAATAGTTTCAAATTCATTGTTATATAAACAGTGCCTACAGTGTTAATCTTAAAATTTTTTTTTCTCTCGAATTTTTTATAAAACAACTTTTACTGCTTTTGAATAAATGTAATAAAGTTTTCAGATGTCAGTTTTCAAATGTCAGATTTTGATTCCAATTTCAAAGGCTTACGTTCTAATTTCACTAAAGTTACTAAACGAGTTTTAAATAACCGATCTATTTCCGCGAAAAAGTCAATAGAATATGAAGATGCTTTAATTAAAAGCTATAACGAAATTTTAAAACAAGTAAATTCATATTTTGAAAATCGAGATAAGCCTAGTTCAATAATCGAAAGTTTGTCAAAGTGCAGAGAACAACTCACTAAATGTTTTTCTAGAATTAACTGTAATATAAAACAAGTAAGGAAGGTTAAGTTCGGGTGTAACCGTACATTACATACTCAGTTGAGAGCTATGGTGACAACATAAGGGAAAATAACCATGTAGGAAAATGAACCGAGGGAAACCCTGGAATGTGTATCAAATGAAAGGCGTTAAAGAGTATTTTATGAGGGAGTGGGCCATAGTTCTATAGGTGGATGCCATTTAGGGATATAGCAATAAAGGTGGATCAGGGTTGACTCTAGAATGCGTTTGTACGATATGGGTTTCAAATGAAAGGTGTTAATGAGTATTTTAAAAGGGAGTAATCCTTAGTTCCATAGGTGGACGCCATTTCGAGATATCGCCACAAAGGTGGACCAGGGGTGACCCTAGAATTTGTTTGTACAATATGGGTATCAAAAAAAAGGTGTTAATGAGTATTTTAAAAGGTAGTAATCCTTAGTTCCATAGGTGGACGCCGTTTCGAGATATCGCCATAAGGTGGACCAGGGGTGACCCTAGAATTTGTTTGTACAATATGGGCATCAAACGAAAGGTGTTAATGAGTATTTTAAAAGGGAGTGGGCCTTAGTTCTATAGGTGGACGCCGTTTCGAAATATCGCCCTAAAGGTGGACCAGGGGTGACTCTAGAATATGTTTGTACGATATGGGTATCAAATTAAAGGTATTAATAAGGGTTTTAAAAGGGAGTGGTGGTTGTTGTATTGGTGGTCGCCTTTTCGAGATATCGCCATAAAGGTGGACCAGGGGTGACTATAGAACGCGTTTGCACGATATGGGTATCAAATGAAAGGTGCTAATGAGTATTTTAAAAGGGAGTAATCCTTAGTTCCATAGGTGGACGCGGTTTCGATATATCGCCATAAAGGTGGACCAGGGGTAACCCTAGAATTTGTTTGTACAATATGGGTATCAAAAGAAAGGTGTTTATGAATATTTTAAAAGGGAGTAATCCTTAGTTCCATATGTGGACGCCGTTTTGAGATATCGCCATAAAGGTGGAGCAGAGGTGACCCTAGAATTTGTTTGTACAATATGGGTATCAAAAGAAAGGTGTTAATGAATATTTTAAAAGGGAGTGGGCCTTCGTTCTATAGGTGTTCGCCTTTTCGAGATATCGCCATAAAGGTGGACCAAGGGTGACTTTAGAATATGTTTTTACGATATGGGTATCAAATGCAAGGTGTTAATGAGTATTTTAAAAGGGCGTGGGGCTTAGTTCTATAGGTGGACGCCTTTTCGAGATATCGCCATAAAGGTGGACCAGGGGTGACTCTAGAATGAGTTTGTACGATATGGGTATCAAATTAAAGGTACTAATGAGAGTTTTAAAAGGGAGTGGTGTGAAGGCGTTTTCCAGATATCGACCAAAATGTGGACCAGGGTGACCCAGAACATCATCTGTTGGATACAGCTAATTTATTTATATATGTAGTACCTGCCAAGATTTTAAGGGTTTTTTATTTCGCCCTGTAGAATTTTTCATTTTCTTCTACTTAATATGGTAGGTGTCACAACCATTTTATAAAGTTTTTTCTAAAGTTATATTTCGCGTCAATAAAACAATCCAATTACTTTACCATGTTTCATGCTTTTTTTCGTATTTGGTATAGAATTATGGCATTTTTTCATTTTTCGTAATTTTCGATATCGAAAAAGTGGGCGTGGTCATAGTCGGATTTCGTTCATTTTTCATACCAAGATAAAGTGAGTTCAAGTAAGCACGTGAACTAAGTTCATTAAAGATATGTCGATTTTTGCCCAAGTTATCGTGTTAACGGCCATGCGGAAGGACAGACGGACGCCTGTGTATAAAAACTGGGCGTGTCATCAACCGATTTCGCCCATTTTCACGGAAAACAGTTAATGTCATAAAATCTATGCCCCGACCAAATTTCAAAAGGATTGGTTAATTTTTGTTCGACTTATGGCGTTAAAAGTATCCTAGACAAATTAAATGAAAAAGGGCGGAGCCACGCCCATTTTGAAATTTTCTTTTATTTTTGTATTTTGTTGCACCATATCATTACTGGAGTTGAATGTTGACATAATTTACTTATATACTGTAAAGATATTAAATTTTTTGGTAAAATTTTACTTAAAAAAAATTTTTTTTTAAAAGTGGGCGTGGTCCTTCTCCGATTTTGCTAATTTTTATTAGGCGTACATATAGTAATAGAAGTAACGTTCCTGCCAAATTTCATCAAGATATCTTCAACGACTGCCAAATTACAGCTTGCAAAACTTTTAAATTACCTTCTTTTAAAAGTGGGCGGTGCCACGCCCATTGTCCAAAATTTTACTAATTTTCTATTCTGCGTCACAAGTTCAACTCACCTACCAAGTTTCGTCGCTTTAGCTGTCTTTCGTAATGAATTATCGCACTTTTTCGGTTTTTCGAAATTTTCGATATCGAAAAAGTGGGCGTGGTTATAGTTCGATATCGTTCATTTTAAATAGCGATCTGAGATGTGTACTCAGGAACCTGCATACCAAATTTCATCAAGATACCTCAAAAGTTACTCAAGTTATCGTGTTAACGGACGGACAGACGGACGGACATGGCTCAATCAAATTTTTTTTCGATCCTGATTATTTTGATATATGGAAGTCTATATCTATCTCGATTCCTTTATATATGTACAACCAACCGTTATCCAATCAAACTTAATATACTCTGTGAGCTCTGCTCAACTGAGTATAAATACCTAAAGATCTTTTTGAATTAATACAAGAAAGAGAATCAAGCTCTGATTTTGACACTGAGGAAGAATTCTCTGACGCACCGACAACTTCAACATACAAAGCTATTATTATTAAAAAAAGTACCGTATCTTTTCTTGAGGATTTCGCTGGATTTTCCAACTCATTTCACAATAATAACTTAGAAACGATTAACGAAGAACAACCAACAATGGCGACTGCAGAGCAAAAGTAAACTTTTATTACTATGTGTGCATCCATAATTAGGGAAAACTACAGCGGCGATCCGCTTTCACTTGCATCCTTTATAGAAAATAGTTTTGATAGAAGATTTCATGGAGGAAAATTTGACAAATACTTTCATTTCCTTTATAAAATCCAAGCTAGAAGGGAAAGCGTGTGAGGCAATTCCAATGAAGTAACAACAATTCAACAAATAAAAGATGCGTTAAAAGGTAGAATAAAGCCTGACAACTCGAAAGTTGTTGCAGGAAAAATTGCACCATTGAAAGTTTTTAATAATAATCATACTGAATTCGCCAAGCGTGTTGAGGAACTTTCCGATGCTTTAGAACGATCATTAGTTATAGAAGGAATGACGCAGAAAAAGCGCACGAGATGGCAGTCGAACAAACCGTCAACGTTTGTCGGCTTAACACTCGCTCAGACCTAGTAAAACCAATTTTAGCATCAACTACGTTTACTGACTCTAAGGATGTAGTTGCGAAAATGATCGTAGAACAGAATAACCAAGTTAGTGAAAGGCAAGTGCTAGCGTTTCGATCGCGTTATAACAGGCAAAATAGTACTTTTCGAGGTAACTTCAGAGGAAATCAGTATAATAGGAACAACTTTTCAAGGTACAACAACAACTTTCGCAAAAGCAACAATAACAATTATAGGCATAATAACAACAATAATAATGGCTCGCGAGGTAATGGTAATTTTCGTAATAACAATAGCAGGCCCGTAAACAGAAACAACAGCAATAACAACAATCGACGTTCAAATACAACAAATAACGCCAGTGTTCGCACTTTAAACGCCAACGGCCCTCAGGAGCGAACAATGGGGGACCAGAATCTGAATTAAGTAATGTTTTTCAAAATAAATCAATCTATTGTCTAAACCTTAACTACTCAGATTTTATCGAATTGAATTGTAATGACTCTTTTAAAACATGCACTTTCTTAGTAGATACACAGGCTGATATATCAGTTATAAAACTTTCAAGTTTAAAACAAAATATTTCTATAAATAACAACAATATCATAAATATAACGGGTGTTACGACAGATACAGTTTCAACATTGGGTACCATTAGAACAGAACTTTTTTATTCAAATTATTCAATTCTACATACTCTAAATATAGTAGATGACAAATTCAACATACCGTCAGATGGTATTTTAGGCAAAGACTTTTTGAGAAAATACAATTGCATAATAGACTATGCAAACGAGAGCATAACAATTGGCATTGGCAAAAATATTCAAAAAATTTCAATTTTACATAATACAACCGATAATACATTGGTAATTCTTCCTAGATGCGAAGTTTATCGCTTATTTAAGCTGAAAAAATCTAAATATCCAGTTTTTATAGACGCACAGGAAATTTGTAGTGGTGTGTTCACCGCAAAGTGTATCGTTGACACTAACAATCCGATAATAAAAGTTGTATACGTCACTGATGAGGTAAAATACATTAGAAATTGTAACATAGTTACGGATGAAATCCCCTACTATAACGTGTATAAAATCAACGATATTTCAAAAGATTCGAAAAGGTCAGAGGAATTAAAGTCAATTTTAGAAAAACAAATGCCAAATTATGCCAAACCAAAACTTCTCGATTTATGTCTAAAATATGATGATGTGTTTGCACTAAAGACCGATCGTACTTAACAACTTTTATGAGCAGAAACTACGACTGACAGATAAAAATCATGTGTACATAAAAAATTACAGCTTACCGTATTGTCTCAGAGAGGAAATCAATAGACAACTTGATAATTTATTACAAAATGATCTTATAGAACACAGTTATTCTAACTATAATAGTCCATTAATACTAGTACCAAAGAAAAACACAAATGGACAGAAATCATACCGCATGTCTGTACACTTAGAGCCGTAAACAAAAAAATGAAAGCAGACTAATTCAATTTGATCCGGAGTAATTTTATCAACGAAACAAATCAAAATGTATGCGTGCGGTAATCCCCGCTTTTGCCATTTAACGGAATACATATAACAACGCACCTTTCCAAACACTCTATGTTTGACAATAAAGTCCATAAGTGATTTTAATTTAAGTTTGAAAATACGTGCAGTTATGTCGTGTCGCTAAATTGGGGATTGGCCAGGAAACAAATTGTCTTTGATTTCACTCCATTGCGGATTGCATGTAAAAGTAATAAACAGATCCGGCCGTCCATAAGCGCGAACATACATGCATATTCATGCATGTGTCGCGGGTTACCAGTATATGTTGCTGCTAATATGATCATTCTACCGATGTCATTCACATTTCCATCGTTATTCACTACATCCCGTAAGTAAATGCATTCCTCGAGCCTTAACTTAGTATGGTTGAATTTGATATAGTTTAAACGCTCGGTCTCAATTTTTGCATACATATCCACGACAAATTGTTGGAACAATCTTCTGCATTTCAGAATGTGAGATTCTTCATTTTCACGAATCATTAATCGATATGAATAATAATTCATAGCGCTAACCTTTTTATTCGTTTCCGCGCCTGAATTAAAAAAAATCACATTTGTGAGATTATTATTATCATGTGTGAATATTTTTGATGTGTAAACATCTTTGCTAATAGTATGTGCGAATTTTGAATGTAGGATGTAAGATGAAAGATGTAAGATGTAAGATGTATGATGTAAGATGTAAGATGTAAGAAGCAAGATGTAAGATGTAAGATGTAAGATGTGAAATGTAAGATGTAAGATGTACGATGTAAGATGGAAGATGTTACATTTAAAATGTAGGGTATGGATGGGTACGGGTAATAATGTCGCAACGATGTTGATTGCGATTTCGATATAAATAACGATATCGATGACGATTTCGATATCGATAACGATTTCGATTTCGATATCGATAACAATTTCGATATCGATCACTGTTTAGATATCGATACCGATTTCGATATTGATACCGACAACTATTTCGATAACGATAGCGATTTCGATATC
Organism: Eurosta solidaginis; assembly: GCF_040869045.1. Taxonomy (NCBI): domain Eukaryota; kingdom Metazoa; phylum Arthropoda; class Insecta; order Diptera; family Tephritidae; genus Eurosta; species Eurosta solidaginis. Next base: position 176,957,692 of record NC_090319.1, on the reverse strand, counting down.
GATAATGATTTCGATATCGATTACGTATTCGATATCGATAACGTTTCGATAATGATATCGATAATGATTTCGATATTGATACCGACAACTATTTCGATAACGATAGCGATTTCGATATCGATAATGACTTCGATATCGATATCGATCACGGTTTCGATATCGATAAGGATTTCGATAATGATTTCGATATCGATAACGTTTCGATAATGATATCGATAATAATTTCGATATTGATACTTATAACGATTTCGATATTGATAGCATTTTCGATGTCGATAATAACTTCATTATCGATATCGATAACGATTTCGATATCGATCACGGTTTCGATACCGATAACGATTTCGATATCGATCACGGTTTCTATATCGATGTAAGGTAACCCTTATGATAAGTGTTGAGTGACCATAACATCAATCATTAAATATTAACCACATCAATTTTTTTGACCACACCAATCACTCACAATGAGGTTTATCTTAACAAACGTCACTTTGAATGACGCCAATTAATTTCGCGCATTCAACCCGAACGGTCATCTAATTTTCGCTAATAATATCGTGTACACTAAACATAAAAATATAAGCGGATCACCTATAAATTAGTGTGATATAAATAAAACTAACTTTATTATAAGAGTACGAGTGCTTTGTTTTATTTGTTGTGATCGAGGTTTCAACAGTCGTGAAATTAAAGTACGTGCATGCAAACGAGTCCTGCTATATGGGGCAGAAGCATGGACCATGACAACAGCAGATGAAGCGGCTTTGGGAGTGTTCGAGAGAAAAGTTCTTCGAAAGATTTATGGACCTCTACGCGTTGGCGATGGCGAGTACCGAAGAAGATTTAATGATGAGCTGTACGAGCTATACGCAGACATCAACATAGTCCAGCGAATTAAAACGCAGCGGCTGCGCTGGCTAGGCCATGTTATGCGAATGAAAGATGATGCTCCGGCCAAGAAAGTGTTTCTATCGGAACCCGCCTATGGAAGCAGAGGTAGAGGGCGGCCCCCACTCCGTTGGAAGGACCAGGTGGAAAACGATTTAAACTCCATTGGTGTAACCAATTGGCGCCGGTTGGCGGAGCGAAGGAGCGACTGGCGCGCCTTGTTGGACGGCCATAACCGTTTAGACGGTTAAGCGCCAATTAAGTAAGTAAGTAAGTAAGTAAGCATGCAAACGAGTGCATACCTGCATATCACTTTGCGCGATTCAATATTGTCAGAGCCACATGGCGACCATCTTGGCCAAGCCAAAAAGGGTCGCCCTAAATGGCGACCGTGATTCAGCCTGCGGAAAAATACCTCCTGGATGATGGGAAAAGCCCCCCAGCAAAAAATACAAAAATTTAGAATAAAATGTGCGCTGGTAGTAGTGGAAAAATAGTGCGTGGTGGTTGTGCGCATAGTAATATAAAATAAGTGAAGTAAAATCTAATTTCCAAAGTGACTACAAAAAAAATTACAAAATTATAAAAAAAAAACTACAAAAAAATTACAAAATTTCAAAAAAAGTCTACAAAAAAATTTTTTTAATAATATTTCAAAAAATACAAAAATCATAAAATTTCAAAAACTGCAAAAAAAATTATTATAAAATTTCAAACGCTACAAAAAAAAAGTTATAAAGTTCAAAGAAAAAACTACAAATAAATATTTTTCACAAAATTTTAAATCTACAAAATTACAAAAGTTTCAAATACTACGAAAATATACAAAACTTCCAAAGGAAAAATTACAAAAAAATAAATATATAAAATTTCAAAAAAAAAAAAAGGAAAAAATGCATAAAATTTCAAAACAAACAGCCACAAATGGCAAAATGGACTATTTAAAACATATACATTTAAAAAATAATTTGAGAAAATTTAAAAGAAATTTAAAAATACAATTTTTACTAAACATAAATTTGGAACTTGAACAAAATCTACGACATTTTGTGGTGTTACATACATACATATATGTATATGAAAAATATTAATTTTTGAACTGGCTGTACCACGCCATAACGGTGAAACTAAAAACATAACCACCAGTGACGCCTTTAATAAGCACAGTTAATAGCTGTAAAACATCACCGACACGCCATTTACTTATCATACTCATCATCCTAAAATTCATGAAAAGCCAGAGAAAAATTAGAAGTAGAGAACGAGAGGCAAGAAGCAGAAAAAATTCACTTGGTAGCGGCAGCAACGGAAGACAACACCAACAACAACAAATTTCAGCAATATACAAGCGAAGGCAGCAAGCAAAGCAGAAAAAGGGCGGTCCAGTACCTTAATATATACGTATATAAAATTTGAAATTTGTACATATGTACGTAGACATTTTGATTTCTCAATATACATATATACTATAAACGTAGCAACAATTTTTCGTAATACACATGTAGCCTACGCATGTAGCAACACAAATTGACACTTTTGCTTATAAACATACTTTTCCTATAGATATTTGTATACTACGTATGTAGCAACACACTTTTTCTATTTCAAAGACAAAAACATGTTAACTAAATAAACTAAGAAATTTAATTTTTCAAATTACTTACATACATAAAATTATTATATTGCAATATAAACATTTAAATTTCGAAAAAAATTCGAATGTACATTAAACATAGTAATTTTAAATATACGGCCACCACACGCATATTATAATGCATATATTACTATCTTCTTTCTTTTTTGATCATTAATATGGAACTTAAATTTTTTATTTACAATTCGAACATTGCTTCGTAATAAATACAATAGAAAAAAATATTTTTTCAAATTATACATTTTTTTTTTAATCTTTTTGAAATCAAATTATACATCAATTTTATATGTATAATATCAAAAATGTATCAAATCTTTTTGCCAAAATTTTGCGATAATTATTCAAACCTAATCAATTTTGAAAAATTCTCATTGACTTTAAATATCAACATAGACGGGTTACAGTCAATCGGAGTAATGGTGAAAATTTATTTTTATCGTGAATACTTGATTTTTCTCATTTTCGAATTATTTCTTCGGAAATTGAACATATTGAATGTCATAAATATTTACATATTTTTTTCAACGAATACTGTGCCATCCAAATATTTCAATAATTCCTTCGAAGTATCACACGAATACAGTATTTTTCAAATATTTCAACATATTTTGCATTTGCGATTCTTTTCAAACTATGCATCAAATACAATGTCTTTCAAATACTCCAACAGTTTCTTTGAATTATTAAACGAATACTGTGCGGCTTAAATATTTCAACATTCACTTGCATTTACAAACAGGGCGGTACAGTACCTTAATATATACGTATATAAAAATTGGAAATTTGTACATACGTAGACATTTTGGTTTTCTCAATATACATGTATACTATAAACGTAGCAACAATTTTTCGTAATACACATGTAGCCTATGCATGTAGCAACACAAATTGACACTTTTGCTTATAAACATACTTTTCCTATAGACATTTGTATACTACGTATGTAGCAACACACTTTTTCTATTTCAAAGACAAAAACATGTTAACTAAATAAACTAAGAAATTTAATTTTTCAAATTACTTACATACATAAAGTTATTATATTGCAATATAAAAATTTAAATTTCGAAAAAAATTCGAATGTACATTAAACATAGAAATTTTAAATATACGGCACCACACGCATATTATCATGCATATATTACTATCTTCTTTCTTTTTTGATCATTAATATGGAACTTAAATTTTTTATTTAAAATTCGAACATTGCTTCGTAATAAATACAATCGAAAAAAATATTTTTTCAAATTATAAATTTTTTTTTTAAATCTTTTTGAATATTTTTGCCAAAATTTTGCGATAATTATTCAAACCTAATCAATTTTGAAAAATTCTCAATGACTTTAAATATCAACATAAACGGGTTACAGTCAATCGGAGTAATGGTGAAAATTTATTTTTATCGTGAATACTTGCTTTTTCTCATTTTCGAATTATTTCTTCAGAAATTGAACATATTGGATGTCATAAATATTTACATATTTTTCTCAACGAATACAGTGCCATCCAAATATTTCAATAATTCCTTCGAATTATCACACGAATACCATATTTTTCAAATATTTCAACATATTTTGCATTTGCGATTCTTTTCAAATTATGCATCAAATACAGTGTCTTTCACATACTCCAACAGTTTCTTTGAATTATTAAACGAATACAGTGCGGCTTAAATATTTCAACATTCACTTGCATTTACAATTCCTTCAAACTAAGACACGAATACAGTGCCTTTCGAATATATGAGTCTTCTTACCACTTACCAATTAACTCATCGATTTTGAATATTTCGAATCTTCACTGATTTACAAGAAAATATTTTTAATTGCATACAACAATTACAGAGTGAATGAATAGTTTCAAATTCATTTTTATATAAACAGTGCCTACAGTGTTAATCTTAAAATTTTTTTTCTCTCGAATTTTTTATAAAACAACTTTTACTGCTTTTCAATAAATGTAATAAAGTTTTCAGATGTCAGTTTTCAAATGTCAGATTTTGATTCCAATTTCAAGGCTTACGTTCTAATTTCACTAAAGTTACTAAACGAGTTTTAAATAACCGATCTATTTCCGAGAAAAAGTCAATAGAATATGAAGATGCTTTAATTAAAAGCTATAAAGAAATTTTAAAACAAGTAAATTCATATTTTGAAAATCGAGATAAGCCTAGTTCAATAATCGAAAGTTTGTCTAAATGCAGAGAACAACTCATTAAATGTTTTTCTAGAATTAACTGTAATATAAAAATACCTAAAAATCTTTTTGAATTAATACAAGAAAGCGAATCAAGCTCTGATTTTGACACTGAGGAAGAATTCTCTGACGCACCGACAACTTCAACATACAAAGCTAGTATTATTAAAAAAAGTACCGTACCTTTTCTTGAGGATTTCGCTGGATTTTCCAATTCATTTCACAATAATAACTTAGAAACGATTAACGAAGAACAACCAACAATGGCGACTGCAGAGCAAAAGTAAACTTTTATTACTATGTGTGCATCCATAATTAGGGGAAACTACAGCGGCGATCCGCTTTCACTTGCATCCTTTATAGATAAGACAGTTTTGATAGAAGATTTCATGGAAGAAAATTTGACAAATACTTTCATTTCGTTTATAAAATACAAGCTAGAAGGGAAAGCGCGTGAGGCAATTCCAATGAAGTAACAACAATTCAACAAATAAAAATGCGTTAAAAGATAGAATAAAGCCTGACAACTCGAAAGCTGTTGCAGGAAAAATCGCATCTTTAAACGTTTTTAATAATAATCATACTGAATTCGCAAAACGTGTTGAGGAACTTTCCGATGCTTTAGAACGAACATTAGTTATAGAAGGAATGACGCAGGAAAAAGCGCACGAGATGGCAGTCGAACAAACCGTCAACGTTTGTCGGCTTAACACTCGCTCAGACCTAGTAAAATCAATTTTAGCGTCAACTACGTTTACTGACTCTAAGGATGTACTTGCGAAAATGATCGTAGAACAGAATAACCAAGTTAGTGAAAGGCAAGTGCTAGCGTTTCGATCGCGTTATAACAGGCAAACTAGTACTTTTCGAGGTAACTTCAGAGGAAATCAGTATAATAGGAACAACTTTTCAAGGTACAACAATAACTTTAGCAGAAACAACAATAACAATTATAGGCATAATAACAACAATAATAATGGCTCGCGAGGTAATGGTAATTTTCGTAATAACAATAGCAGGCCCGTAAACAGAAACAACAGCAATAACAACAGTAATAACAACAATCGACGTTCAAATACAACAAATAACGCCAGTGTTCGCACTTTAAACGCCAACGGCCCTCAGGAGCGAACACTGGGGGACCAGAATCTGAATTAAATAATGTTTTTCAAAATAAATCAATCTATTGTCTAAACCTGAACTACTCAGATTTTATCGAATTGAATTGTAATGACTCTTTTAAAACATGCACTTTCTTAGTAGATACACAGGCTGATATATCAATTATAAAACTTTCACGTTTAAAACAAAATATTTCTATAAATAACAACAATATCATAAATATAACGGGTGTTACGACAGATATAGTTTCAACATTGGGTACCATTAAAGCAGAATTTTTTTATTCAAATTATTCAATTCCACATACTCTAAATATAGTAGATGACAAATTCAACATACCGTCAGATGGTATTTTAGGCAAAGACTTTTTGAGAAAATACAATTGCATAATAGACTATGCTAACGAGAGCATAACAATTGGCATTGGCAAAAATATTCATAAAATTTCAATTTTACATAATACAACCGATAATACATTGGTAATTCCTCCTAGATGCGAAGTTTATCGCTTATTTAAGCTGAAAAAATCTAAATATCCAGTTTTTATAGACACACAGGAAATTTGTAGTGGTGTATTCACCGCAAAGTGTATCGTTGACACTAACAATCCGATAATAAAAGTTTTAAACGTCACTGATGAGGTAAAATACATTAGAAATTGTAACATAGTTACGGATTAAATCCCCAACTATAACGTGTATAAAATCAACGATATTTCAAAAGATTCGAAAAGGTCAGAGGAATTAAAGTCATTTTTAGAAAAACAAATGCCAAATTATGCCAAACCAAAACTTATCGATTTATGTCTAAAATATGATGATGTTTTTGCACTAAAGACCGATCGTATGACACTTAAGAACTTTTATGAGCAGAAACTACGGCTGACAGATAAAAATCCTGTGTACATAAAAAATTACCGCTTACCATATTCTCAGAGAGAGGAAATCAATAGACAAGTTGATAATTTATTACAAAATGATCTTATAGAACACAGTTATTCTAACTATAATAGTCCATTAATACTAGTACCAAAGATAAACCCAAATGGACATAAATCATACCGCATGTCTGTCCACTTTAGAGCCGTAAACAAAAAATTGATAGCAGACAAATTCCCAATTGCACGAATAGACGATATTATGGATAATCTAGGCAGAGCCAAATATTTTTCTACATTGGATTTGTATTCAGGTTTTCATCAAATTTCATTAAATAAAGATTCTAGAGACATCACCTCATTCAGCACTGATCGTGGTGCTTTTCGATGGAAAGTTTACTATTCGGTTTAAACTTAGCTCCGAATGCATTCTCAAGAATGATGTCAATTTCCTTTTCAGGAATTTCTCTAAACCAAGCCTTTTTATATGTCAATGATCTTATAGTCATTGGGTGTAGCGAAGCTCACCATCTTAAAAATTTAGAACAACTCTTTCAAACATGCAAAAATTTTAAGTTGCGTCTAAATCCCGAAAAATGTAAATTCATGCGTTCAGAAGTCACTTTCCGAGGACGCAAATGTTCATCAAAAGGTCTACTATCCGAAATTAATGCTGGTGGGTATAGCTTCGAACATTTTCCATCAATTATGCACAGAGGGTTCACATTCAATGCACCGCAAGGTCCATGTATCACATTTTTTGTGACGACTTCGAACAAATCTGAATGAATCGCTTGATCCGGTATTTCAGCTGATATCATACTATCAATTTGATCCGGTGTAATTTTATCAACGAAACAAATCAAAATATGTGCGTGTGGTAATCCCCGCTTTTGCCATTTAACGGAATACATATAACAACGCACCTTTCCAAACACTATTGACAATAAAGTCCATAAGTGATTTTAATTTAAGTTTGAAAATACGTGCAGTTATGTCGTGTCGATAAATTGGGGATTGGCCAGCAAACAAATTGTCTTTGATTTCACTCCATTGCGGATTGCATGTAAAAGTAATAAACAGATCCGGCCGTCCATAAGCGCCAACATACGCCGTGCCATCCTGTGCATATTCATGCATGTGTCGCGGACTACCAGTATATGTTGCTGCTAATATGATCATTCTACCGATGTCATTCACATTTCCATCGTTATTCACTACATCCCGTAAGTAAATGCATTCCTCCGACCGTAACTTAGTATGGTTGAATTTGATATAGTTTAAACGCTCGGTCTCAATTTTTGCATACATATCTACGACAAATTGTTGGAACAATCTTCTGCATTTCAGAATGTGAGATTCTTCATTTTCACGAATCATTAATCGATATGAATAATAATTCATAGCGCTAACTTTTTTATTCGTTTCCGCGCCTGAATTAAAAAAAATCACATTTGTGAGATTATTATTATCATGTGTGAATATATTTGATGTGTAAACATCTTTGCTAATGGTATGTGCGAATTTTGAATGTAAGATGTAAGATGTGAAATGTAAGATGTACGATGTAAGATGGAAGATGTTAGATGTAAAATGTAGGGTATGGATGGGTACGGGTAATAATGTCGACAACGATGTTGATAGCGATATTGATACCGACAACTATTTCGATAACGATAGCGATTTCGATATCGATAATGACTTCGATATCGATTACGTATTCGATATCGATAACGTTTCGATAATGATATCGATATAATTTCGACATTTTGTGGTGTTACATACATACATACACGTATATGAAAAATATTAATTTTTGAACTGGCTGTACCACGCCATAACGGTGAAACTAAAAACATAACCACCAGTGACGCCTTTAATAAGCACAGTTAATAGCTTAAAACATCACCGACACGCCATTTACTTATCATACTCATCATCCTAAAATTCATGAAAAGCCAGAGAAAAATTAGAAGTAGAGAACGAGAGGCAAGAAGCAGAAAAAATTCACTTGGTAACGGCAGCAACGGAAGACAACACCAACAACAACAAATTTCAGCAATATACAAGTGAAGGCAGCAAGCAAAGCAGAAAAAGGGCGGTACAGTACCTTAATATATACGTATATAAAAATTGGAAATTTGTACATACGTAGACATTTTGGTTTTCTCAATATACATGTATACTATAAACGTAGCAACAATTTTTCGTAATACACATGTAGCCTATGCATGTAGCAACAAAAATTGGCACTTTTGCTTATAAACATACTTTTCCTATAGACATTTGTATACTACTCATGTAGCAACACACTTTTTCTATTTCAAAGACAAAAACTTAACTAAATAAACTAAGAAATTTAATTTTTCAAATTACTTACATACATAAAATTATTATATTGCAATATAAAAATTTAAATTTCGAAAAAAATTCGAATGTACATTAAACATCGAAATTTTAAATATACGGCCACCACACGCATATTATCATGCATATATTACTATCTTCTTTCTTTTTTGATCATTAATATGGAACTAAAATTTTTTATTTAAAATTCGAACATTGCTTCGTAATAAATACAATCGAAAAAATATTTTTTCAAATTATAAATTTTTTTTTTAATATTTTTGAAATGCAAATTATACATCAATTTTATATGTATAATATCAAAAATGTTTCAAATCTTTTTGCCAAAATTTTGCGATAATTATTCAAACCTAATCAATTTTGAACAATTCTCATTGACTTTAAATATCAACATAGACGGGTTACAGTCAATCGGAGTAATGGTGAAAATTTATTTTTATCGTGAATACTTGCTTTTTCTCATTTTCGAATTATTTCTTCGGAAATTGAACATATTAAATGTCATAAATATTTACATATTTTTCTCAACGAATACAGTGCCATCCAAATATTTCAACAATTCCTTCGAAGTATCACACGAATACAGTATTTTTCAAATATTTTAACATATTTTGCATTTGCTATTCTTTTCAAACTATGCATCAAATACAGTGTCTTTCAAATACTCTAACAGTTTCTTTGAATTATTAAACGAATACAGTGCGGCTTAAATATTTCAACATTCACTTGCATTTACAAATTCCTTCAAACTAAGACACGAATACAGTGCCTTTCGAATATGTGAATCTTCTTACCACTTACCAATTAACTCATCGATTTTGAATATTTCGAATCTTCTCTGATTTACAAGAAAATATTTTTAATTGCATACAACAATTACAGAGTGAATGAATAGTTTCAAATTCATTTTTATATAAACAGTGCCTACAGTGTTAATCTTAAAATTTTTTTTTTCTCTCGATTTTTTTATAAAACAACTTTTACTGCTTTTCAATAAATGTAATAAAGTTTTCAGATGTCAGTTTTCAAATGTCAGATTTTGATTCCAATTTCAAAGGCTTACGTTCTAATTTCACTAAAGTTACTAAACGATTTTTAAATAACCGATCTATTTCCGCGAAAAAGTCAATAGAATATGAAGATGCTTTAACTAAAAGCTATAACGAAATTTTAAAACAAGTAAATTCATATTTTGAAAATCGAGATAAGCCTAGTTCAATAATCGAAAGTTTGTCAAAGTGCAGAGAACAACTCACTAAATGTTTTTCTAGAATTAACTGTAATATAAAAATACCTAAAGATATTTTTGAATTAATCTTTTCTTGAGGATTTCGCTGGATTTTCCAATTCATTTCACAATAATAACTTAGAAACAATTAACGAAGAACAACCAACAATGGCGACTGCAGAGCAAAAGTAAACTTTTATTACTATGTGTGCATCCATAATTAGGGAAAACTACAGCGGCGATCCGCTTTCACTTGCATCCTTAATAGATAAGATAGTTGTGGTAGAAGATTTCATGGAAGAAAATTTGACAAATACTTTCATTTCGTTTATAAAATACAAGCTATAAGGGAAAGCGCGTGAGGCAATTCCAATGAAGTAACAACAATTCAACAAATAAAAATGCGTTAAAAGATAGAATAAAGCCTGACAACTCGAAAGTTGTTGCAGGAAAAATTGCATCTTTAAACGTTTTTAATAATAATCATACTGAATTCGCCAAACGTGTTGAGGAACTTTCCGATGCTTTAGAACGATCATTAGTTATAGAAGGAATGACGCAGCAAAAAGCATACGAGATGGCAGTCGGTCAAACCATCAACGTTTGTCGGCTTAACACTCGCTCAGACTTGGTAAAATCAATTTTAGCTTCAACTACGTTTACTGACTCTAAGGATGTAGTTGCGAAAATGATCGTAGAACAGAATAACCAAGTTAGTGAAAGGCAAATGCTAGCGTTTCGATCGCGTTATAACAGGCAAAATAGTACTTTTCGAGGTAACCTCAGAGGAAATCAGTATAATAGGAACAACTTTTCAAGGTACAACAACAACTTTAGCAGAAACAACAATAACAATTATAGGCATAATATCAACAATACTAATGGCTCGCGAGGTAATGGTAATTTTCGTAATAACAATAGCAGGCCCGTAAACAGAAACAACAGCAATAACAACAGTAATAACAACAATCGACGTTCAAATACAACAAATAACGCCAGTGTTCGCACTTTAAACGCCAACGGCCCTAAGGAGCGAACACTGGGGGACCAGAATCTGAATTAAATAATGTTTTTCAGAATAAATCAATCTATTTTCTAAACCTGAACTACTCAGATTTTATCGAATTGAATTGTAATGACTCTTTTAAAATATGCACTTTCTTAGTAGATACACAGGCTGATATATCAATTATAAAACTTTCAAGTTTAAACAAAATATTTCTATAAATAACAACAATATCATAAATATAACGGGTGTTACGACAGATACAGTTTCAACATTGGGTACCATTAAAACAGAACTTTTTTATTCAAATTATTCAATTCCACATACTCTAAATATAGTAGATGACAAATTCAACATACCGTCAGATGGTATTTTAGGCAAAGACTTTTTGAGAAAATACAATTGCATAATAGACTATGCAAACGAGAGCATAACAATTGGAATTGGCAAAAATATTCATAAAATTTCAATTTTACATAATACAACCGATAAAACATTGGTAATTCCTCCTAGATGCGAAGTTTATCGCTTATTTCAGCTGAAAAAATTTAAATATCCAGTTTTTATAGACGCACAGGAAATTTGTAGAGGTGTGTTCACCGCAAAGTGTATCGTTGACACTAACAATCCGATAATAAAAGTTTTAAACGTCACTGATGATGTAAAATACATTAGAAATTGTAACATAGTTACGGATGAAACCCCAACTATAACGTGTATAAAATCAACGATATTTCAAAAGATTCGAAAAGGTCAGAGGAATTAAAGTCAATTTTAGAAAAACAAATGCCAAATTATGCCAAACCAAAACTTCTCGATTTATGTCTAAAATATGATGATGTGTTTGCACTAAAGACCGATCGTATGACACTTAACAACTTTTATGAGCAGAAACTACGGCTGACAGATAAAAATCCTGTGTACATAAAAAATTACAGCTTACCGTATTGTCTGAGAAAGGAAATCAATAGACAAGTTGGTAATTTATTACAAAATGATCTTATAGAACACAGTTATTCTAACTATAATAGTCCATTAATACTAGTACCAAAGAAAAACCCAAATGGACAGAAATCATACCGCATGTCTGTCCACTTTAGAGCCGTAAACAAAAAATTGATAGCAGACAAATTCCCACTTGCAGGAATAGACGATATTCTGGATAATCTAGCCAGAGCCAAATATTTTTCTACATTGGATTTGTATTCAGGTTTTCATCAAATTCCATTAAATAAAGATTCTAGAGACATCACCTCATTCAGCACTGATCGTGGTGCTTTTCGATGGAAAGTTTTACCATTCGGTTGAAACGTAGCTCCGAATTCATTCTCAAGAATGATGTCAATTGCCTTTTCAGGAATTTCTCTAAACCAAGCCTTTTTATATGTCGATGATCTTATAGTCATTGGGTGTAGCAAAGCTCACCATCTTAAAAATTTAGAACAAGTCTTTCAAACATGTAAAAAATTTAAGTTGCGTCTAAATTCCGAAAAATGTAACTTCATGCGTTCAGAAGTCACTTTCCGAGGACACAAATGTTCATCAAAGGGTCTAATATCCGAAATTAATGCTCGTGGGTATCGCTTCGAACATTTTCCATCAATTATGCACGGAGAGTTAACATTCAATGCACCGCAAGGTCCATGTATCACATTTTTTGTGACGACTTGGAACAAATCTGAATCAATCGTTTGATCCGGTGTTTCAGCTGATATCACAATATCAATTTGATCCGGTGTAATTTTAACAACGAAAAAAATCAAAATGTGTGCGTGCGGTAATCCCCGCTTTTGCCATTTAACGGAATATATATAACAACGCACCTTTCCAAACACTCTATGTTTGACAATAAAGTCCATAAGTGATTTTAATTTAAGTTTGAAAATACGTGCAGTTATGTCGTGTCGATAAATTGGGGATTGGCCAGGAAACAAATTGTCTTTGATTTCACTCCATTGCGGATTGCATGTAAAAGTAATAAACAGATCCGGCCGTCCATAAGCGCGAACATACGCCGTGGCATCCTGTGCATATTCATGCATGTGTCGCGGGCTACCAGTATATGTTGCTGCTAATATGATCATTCTGGCGGCCACCGTGGTGTGATGGTAGCGTGCTCCGCCTATCACACCGTATGCCCTGGGTTCAACCCCCGGGCAAAGCAACATCAAAATTTTAGAAATAAGATTTTTCAATTAGAAGAAAATTTTTCTAAGCGGGGTCGCCCCTCGGCAGTGTCTGGCAAGCGCTCCGATTGTATTTCTGCCATGAAAAGCTCTCAGTGAAAACTCATCTGCCTTGCAGATGCCGTTCGGAGTCGGCATAAAACATGTAGGTCCCGTCCGGCCAATTTGTAGGGAAAAATCAAGAGGAGCACGACGCAAATTGGAAGAGAAGCTCGGCCTTAGATCTCTTCGGAGGTTATCGCGCCTTACATTTATTTTATTTTAATATGATCATTCTACCGATATCATTCACATTTCCATCGTTATTCACTACATCCCGTAAGTAAATGCATTCCTCGGACCGAAAGTAGTATGGTTGAATTTGATATAGTTTAAACGCTCGGTCTCAATTTTTGCATACAAACCCACGACAAATTGTTGGAACAATCTTCTGCATGTCAGAATGTGAGATTCTTCATTTTCACGAATCATTAATCGATATGAATAATAATTCATAGCGCTAACTTTTTTATTCGTTTCCGCGCCTGAATTAAAAAAAATCACATTTGTGAGATTATTATTATCATGTGTGAATATTTTTGATGTGTAAACATCTTTGCTAATGGTATGTGCGAATTTTGAATGTAAGATGTATGATGTAAGATGTAAGACGTAAGATGTGAAATGTAAGATGTAAGATGTACGATGTAAGATGGAAGATGTTAGATGTAAAATGTAGGGTATGGATGGGTACGGGTAATAATGTCGACAACGATGTTGATAGCGATTTCGATATAAATAACGATATCGATAACGATTTCGATATCGATAACGATTTCGATTTCGATATCGATAACAATTTCGATATCGATCACTGTTTAGATATCGATACCTATTTCGATATTGATACCGACAACTATTTCGATAACGATAGCGATTTCGATATCGATAATTATTTCGATATCGATTACGTATTCGATATCGATAATGTTTCGATAATGATATAGATAATTATTTCGATATTGATACCGACAACAATTTCGATAACGATAGCGATTTCGATTACGATAATGAATTCGATATCGATATCGATCACGGTTTTGATATCAATAAGGATTTCGATAATGATTTCGATATCGATAACGTTTCGATAATGATATTGAAAATAATTTCGATGTTGATACTTATAAATATTTCGATATTGATAGCGTTTTCGATATCGATAATGACTTCATATCACGGTTTCGATACCGATAACGATTTCGATATCGATCACGGTTTCTATATCGATGTAAGGTAACCCTTATGATAAGCGTTGAGTGACCATAACATCAATCATTAAATATTAACCACATCAATTTTTTTGACCACACCAATCACTCACAATGAGGTTTACCTTAACAAACGTCACTTTGAATGACGCCAATTAATTTCGCGCATTCAACCCGAACGGTCATCTAATTTTCGCTAATAATATCGTGTACGTTAAACATAAAAATATAAGCGGTTCACCTATAAATTTATGTGATATAAATAAAACTAACTTTATTAAAAGAGTACGAGTGCTTTATTTTATTTGTGGTGATCGAGGTTTCAACAGTCGTGAAATTAAAGTACGTGCATGCAAACGAGTGCATACCTGCATATCACTTTGAACGATTCAATATTGTCAGAGACATATGGCGACCATCTTCGCCAAGCCAAAAACGGTCGCCATTTAGGGCGGTTCAGCCTGCGAAAAAATACCTCCTGGAAGATGGGAAAAGCCTCCCAGCAAAAAATACAAAAATTTAGAATAAAATGTGCGCTGGTAGTAGTGGAAAAATAGTGCGTGGTGGTTGTGCGAATAGTAATATAAAATACGTGAAGTAAAATCTAATTTCCAAAATGACTACAAAAAAATTACAAAATTATAAAAAAAAACTACAAAAAAATTACAAAATTTCAAAAAAGGTCTACAAAAAAATTGTTTAATAAAATTTCAAAAAATACAAAAATCATAAAATTTCAAAAACTACAAAAAAAAATTATTATAAAATTTCAAACGCTACAAAAAGAAAGTTATAAAGTTTCAAAGAAAAAACTATAAATAAACATTTTTCACAAAATTTTAAATCTACAAAATTACAAAAGTTTTAAATACTACGAAAATATACAAAACTTCGAAAGGAAAAATTACAAAAAAAAAAATATATAAAATTTCGAAAAAAAATACGAAAAAAATGCATAAAATTTCAAAACAAACAGCCAAAAATGGAAAAATGGACTATTTAAAACATATACATTTAAAAACTAATTTGGGAAAGTTTGAAAGAAATTTAAAAATACAATTTTTACTAAACATAAATTTGGAACTTGAACAAAATCTACGACATTTTGTGGTGTTACATACATACATATATGTATATGAAAAAATTTATTTTTTGTACTGGCTGTACCACGCCATAACGGTGAAACTAAAAACACAACTACCAGTGACGCCTTTAATAAGCACCGTTAATAGCGGTAAAACATCACCGACACGCCATTTACTTATGCTACTCATCATCCTAAAATTCATGAAAAGTCAGAGAAAAATTAGAAGGAGAGAACGAGAGGCAAGAAGCAGAAAAAATTCACTTGTTAACGGCAACAACGGAAGACAACAGCAACAACGGAAGACAACAGCAACAACAACAAATTTCAGCAATATACAAGCGAAGGCAGCAAGCAAAACAGAAAAAGGGCGGTACAGTACCTTAATATATACGTATATAAAATTTGAAATTTGTACATATGTACGTAGACATTTTGGTTTTCTCAATATACATATATACTATAAACGTAGCAACAATTTTTCGTAATACACATGTAGCCTATGCATGTAGCAACACAAATTGACACTTTTGCTTATAAACATACTTTTCCTATAGACATTTGTATACTACGCATGTAGCAACACAATTTTTCTATTTCAAAGCCAAAAACATGTTAACTAAATAAACTAAGAAATTTAATTTTTCAAATTACTTACATACATAAAATTATTATATTGCAATATAAACATTTAAATTTCGAAAAAAATTCGAATGTACATTAAATATAGTAATTTTAAATATACGGCCACCACACGCATATTATCATGCATATATTACTATTGTTCGCAGCAGCAATCAGTTTAACTACGAAATTGAACCATATAAACATTTATAGTAACACTCATTTCTCCTACTGGGACTCCTCTTTAAAATGTAACAGTAGAATCATACGATTTTTGTTTACTTGTACATGCCAATTCCTTACTGTAAAATCTCAATTGTTGATACTCTACAAATATGTATTTTCTGTAATGTGGCTTCTGCGCCTTGCATTTGTTGTTATTTAATTTATCTAACCTAACTGTCGAAGTAGGGGTTTCTGTCTGCTTTTTGACTGCAATTGGATACTGGCAAACAATGTTAAAACACTTCTACTTTGGCATTTGATAATAAAGCAATTATACTGAACGCTCATCGGTCTGTTCTTTTTTACTGTCGTTATAACTTCGCAACAGGATTAGGAAACTACTTAGTCCTACGGAAACATTTGGTGACCCCGACGTGATCAAAAAAAATAATTTCTCGTGTTTCGTTCTCGCATGCCAAGTAGAAGCGAGTTTAATTATTTGATTTTGTATATCTTTTTCGCGGCTTTGTTCATCACAATCATCGCGCAGTACACCATAGACCACACAATCATTCTCGCATATGTGCATTCGGTACACGCAAATATACAAAAGCGCATTTTGTCCGCAGTGATAGAAAAGGCTTACTACTATCAACAAATAATACTATCAACAAATAATTACTTCGACCTTGAAAAATGCCAAAAAAGGGCAAATCCGCCGACGACAGCGTCAGCTTAGAGAGTGAGATCTCATTTTATAAAAGGGAAAGTTTATCATTTCAACGTCAGCTGGATGCACTCAACAACTTTCTCACAATAGAGGAGCTGAAACAGTTAAATGAAGCAGATCTGTCCGCACGGCTAAAATATGCAGAACGAGTACTGGCAAATTTTGAGAAGGCGCGTTCGGCACTCAAGCGTATGGGCAGGAGAGAATTTGACTCCGACGCCGACGAAAACTTTTCAAAAACTTACCTTGAAGTTGAAGCAAAATTCAGTCGCAGTTTGAATTCAACACGCAAGGCCAGTAGTGCTCACTCATCAACCATGAGACAACCTCCTTGGGATGAGGCTGCAACGCAACATGTACCACGCCGATCCAGATTACCTGAGCTTAAAATTCCAGTTTTTAATGGCGCTTATTTTGATTGGCCATCGTTCTACAGCACCTTTTCTTCAGCAATCGACAAGGACATGGAAATGTCTAAATTGGAAAAAATGCAGTACTTGATCACAAGTCTCGAAGGAGCAGCCTTAGACACCATTCGCTCGCTGGAGCCAAGCGAAGAAAATTATGATAAAGCGTTATGTTTGTTGAAATATCGATTCGATAACAAATTGCTTCTTTTTCAGGCACACATTAAAGCTATTTTCGGGCTAGAAGGTGTAGAAATAGGCAAACCAAGTGGACTGCGAAAGTTAAGCGATCAAGTGAATTCTCACCTTCGAGCGCTACAAACACTGGCAAGTAACGAGGAAATCTATAATGGACTTCTTATTCATATCATTACCAGCAAGTTACCGCCACAAACGCACGAAAAATGGGAGGAAAATTTATCCGCACAAAAACTTCCGACTTGGGCCGATATGTCTATGTTTGTGGAAAAACGATGTCGCATGGCGGAGAATTTGGAAAATGCTGCGGTCATTCAAGGGCCTAGTAAACAGGTGGGAAAAAATATTATTCAATCCAAATCTAAAGCAAGTGTACTTGTCACGGCCGCTAGTGGAAAATCCACATCACTTTGTAATTTTTGCGACTCGAAAAACCATTTTATCACTGGCTGTATTCGATTCTTAAATCTTTCCCCGAAGTTGCGCTATAAGGAAGCTAAGAAAATTAATCTGTGCTTAAATTGCCTTCGTAAAGGGCACGCGGTAAAGCAATATAGATCTGGCAACTGTAGACATTGCCAAGGAAAGCATAACTCTTTATTACATTTAAACAGCATTGAGCCAGCGGCCGCTTCGGTTGCACCAGACACAACCAGTCGTCCACTATCGTCACAGTCAGCAGCAGTAACTTCACTAGCTGCAAGCCTCTCACCTTATTCCACGAAAATTTTGCCTAGCAATTCTGTGCTATTAGCAACGGCCATTATTTTAGTAAAAAATTCTGCTGGTACACTAGTTCCTTGTCGAGCGATTTTAGACCCTTCGTCGCAGCTAAATTTCGTCACAACACGGCTGGCACATCAACTTCAACTTCCTTCTCGCTATTCACCTGTTGCAGTCTCCGGCATAGGAGAAACGATTATCGTTGCCAACAAATGTGTTGATATTTTTGCCCAAGCACAACATGGCCAGTTTTCAGCCTCCTTCGCAGCAATTGTTACCGCTAGCATAACTGACTATCAACCGAACTTTGATATCAATATAGAGGGTTAGAATATACCCAAAAACATTACTTTAGCTGACGCGATGTTCTTCAAGGCAAGTCGTATTGACCTTTTGATTGGTGCTGAATTGTTCTATGACCTAATTTGCGTCGGCCAAGTTAGGGTTGCTGAACATTTGCCAACGTTACAAAAAACCAAGTTAGGCTGGGTGGTCTCTGGAGGCATATCGCACTCTAACAATCGATCGACAACTCTTTCGGCTTTCCGGAATTCAATACCCCAGGAATACAATAACGACGAACTTGCAAACATTGTCCAACTCTTTTGGGAAGTCGAATGTTGTTTCGACTCCACTCCAGTTCCAGCTAATGATAACGATTTTTGTGAGCAACATTTCGTCGAAAATTTCGTTCGTCTGCCATCAGGAGCTTACTCAGTTAAGTTGCCACCAAAATCAAGTTTCGATGCTCTTGGAGAGTCATATGACTTGGCTCTATGTAGATTTAAGGCATTGGAGAGAAAGCATGAAAAGGATGAGCCTGCAAAGCGCTTATATTCGGCTTTTATGAAGGAATATAAGGATCTTGGGCACATGTCGTTGGCAATATTAGAAGCAGAGAAACCAACCTATTTTTTACCACACCATTGCGTCCGTAAATATGATAGTACCACAACTAAACTTCGTGTAGTCTTCGATGGTTCCGCTAAAACAACCTTAGGGAACTCTTTGAATGACTTGTTGCTGCCAGGGCCAACTATTCAACCGACACTTTTTAATAAGCTTCTTCGTTTCAGGTTATCGAAAGTTGCATTATGTGGCGATATATGCAAGATGTACCGTTGTGTCAAGGTAGGCAGCCCTGACAACCAGTTGCAATGTATTCTTTGGCGAGACGACCCTTCAAAAGAAATCGAAATTTATAAGTTGGATACTGTCACATACGGAACAAGACCAGCTGCGTTTTTGGCTGTTCGATCCATGCAACAACTCACTTATGACGAAGAGCAATCGTACCCTATCGGTGCAAAAATTGTGCGACGAGATTTTTACGTGGACGATTTGATATCGGGCGGCGAAACAATAGAAGGGGTCATACAAATGAAGCAAGAAGTAAAACAACTGCTCCGACGAGGAAACTTTCTAATTCGTAAATGGTGTTCGAATGAATCTTGCATTCTACAAGATGAAGACAAACGTGACTGCGAGCAACTTTTAAAATTTCATGATGGTACTGACGTCACAAAGGCACTTGGTCTCGTGTGGGACCCCACCTCTGACAATTTTCTTTTTAACTTCACTCCAACCTTCAACTCCGGTAAAACTACAAAGCGTTCTGTTCTTTCGGTCATAGCCCGTTTTTACGACCCACTTGAGTTAATTTCACCAGTTATCACAAGGTTGAAGATTTTTATGCAAACATTGTGGAAAGAAAAGTTGGCATGGGGCGAAAGCTTGCCGGAGTTGTTGCATACAACTTGGATGACATTGTGTGGTCAAATATCGGTCGTTAGCAGCCTGCAATTTCCACGCTACGTGCTCGCTCCAAAGGCCCACATACCAATTCATGCATTTTGTGATGCTAGTTTAGCCGCTTACGGTGCTTGCATCTATACTCGCGTTGATTATAAAGGATACATTAAAACACAGGTATTATGCTCCAAGTCCAGAGTAGCACCCTTGAAATCACGTACCATCCCGAAACTCGAATTGTCAGCCGCATTGCTGTTAGCAGAACTGGTTGCAAGTATTTTGGAAAACGGGCAGCTAACATGCGATTGTCATTGTTGGTCAGACTCAATGATTGTTTTGTCCTGGATTCAGTCCACAGCTGGTAACTTTAATGTTTTTGTAGCAAATAGAGTGGCACAAATACAATCACTAACATCTGGCATGACGTGGCATCATGTTCCTACTGACATCAATCCGGCAGATATACTTACTCGTGGTTGCGCTCCACAGGAGCTGCTATTCAACGACCTTTGGACAAACGGGCCTCCATTTCTTCAACTTGATTCTTCGCTGTGGCCCGATAGTAAGGAATTTTTGTCTAACCTTCCGGAAAGAAGACGCTGCACCCTAGTTTCGGCCAGTCAAGTTGATGAAACATTCGGTTGCAAGTTCCAAAATCCATTCGGCAAGTTAAAGCGAGTATTTGCATATATATATAAATTCTGCCATTTCAGAAGAAATCGTACTTCATTGCCAACTAGTTTGCTTACTGTCTAAGACATAAAAGCTGGTACATGGTTGCTGATAAGGCATATTCAGCAAATGCACTTTGCCTCAGAATATAAAGCCCAGAAAGGAAATAAGCAGTTGCCTTCGTCTAGTAAGCTGCTGTCACTTAACCCATTCATTGATGATTTTGGTTCACTTCGCGTTGGAGGACGACTTCACAACTCAAATTTGGATTTCGAGGCCAAGCATCCGCTTCTGCTACCCAAGCAGCATCCAGTAACTAATGCCATCATAGAAGATTTTCATCATAAGCTGCTTCACGCTGGACCCCAAAGCTTATTAGCAGCAATCCGTCAACAATTTTGGCCTATTGGCGGACGCAAAACAGTAGCTAAGGTCGTCAACAAATGCTTAAAGTGCTACCGTGTTAAACCTATTGTACAACAACAAGTCATGGGTAACCTTCCGGAAGATCGCGTGAGGCCATCGAGAACATTCCATACAACCGGAATCAATTACTGTGGACCATTCCATTACAAAAACTTTGTGCGAAATCGTCAGCCTGTCAAATGCTACATATGTATCTTCGGCTGTTTTGCGACGAAGGCCACACACCTTGAAGTGGTACAAGATCTTGCAACACCATCGTTCATCGCTGCTCTCAAACGTTTCATTAGCATCAGAGGCAAGCCGAGGACAATTTGGTCTGACAAAGCTACACATTTTGTTGGTGCAAAAAACGGCTTGGAAGAGCTACGAAGATTGTTTCTAAATCAAGCCCACATCAATACCGTGGCAGTGACTTGCACAGAAAATGAAATAGATTGGAAATTCATACCACCTCGCTCGCCACATTTTGGCGGTTTGTGGGAGTCTGCCGTCAAGTCAGCAAAACTACATTTCTATCGCACCGTTGGCACTTACATTTTGACCTTCGATGAACTTCGCACATTGGTATGTGAAATTTCTTCTATACTAAATTCCCGTCCTCTTTGTCCGCCCCGACGATCTGGATGTTCTCACACCAGCGCACTTTCTAATCGGTGGTCCATTTATAGCTATCAACGAGCCTTTCGTTACGCATTTGGACATAAGTCGCTTGAGCCGATGGCAGCGAATTTGTCAAATGCAGCAAATCTTTTGGAAAAAATGGAGTACCTCTTATTTATCGTTACTACAAGAAAGGTTTAAGTGGCAGACATCCACTCCTAATTTACAAGGCGCTATGGTAATTTTAAAGGAAGACAACTTGCCGCCCTTAAAATGGAAATTGGGCCGAGTCGAACGAACGTTCAGCGGTAATGACGGACATGTTAGAGCGGCAATAATTCGAACAGTAAATGGACTGGTAAAAAGAGCAATAACAAAGATTGCTGTGCTTCCGGTTGAGACCGATCCGGTTGAAAGCCAAGGTCTTCCAACGGGGGGAGTATGTTCGCAGCAGCAATCAGTTTAACTACGAAATTTAACCATATAAACATTTATAGTAACACTCATTTCTCCTACTGGGACTCCACTTTAAAATGTAACAGTAGAATCATACGATTTTTGTTTACTTGTACATGCCAATTCCTTACTGTAAAATCTCAATTGTTGATACTCTACAAATATGTATTTTCTTTAATGTGGCTTCTGCGCCTTGCATTTGTTGTTATTTAATTTATCTAACCTAACTGTCGAAGTAGGGGTTTCTGTCTGCTTTTTGACTGCAATTGGATACTGGCAAACAATGTTAAAACACTTCTACTTTGGCATTTGATAATAAAGCAATTATACTGAACGCTCATCGGTCTGTTCTTTTTTACTGTCGTTATAACCTCGCAACAGGATTAGGAAACTACTTAGTCCTACGGAAACAACTATCTTCTTTCTTTTTCGATCATTAATATGGAACTTAAATTTTTTATTTAAAATTCGAACATTGCTTCGTAATAAATACAATCGAAAAAAATATTTTTTCAAATTATAAATTTTTTTAAAATCTTTTTGAAATGCAAATTATACATCAATTTTATATGTATAATATCAAAAATTTATCAAATCTTTTTGCCAAAATTTTGCGATAATTATTCAAACCTAATCAATTTTGAAAAATTCTCATTGACTTTAAATATCAACATAGACGTGTTACAGTCAATCATAGTAATGGTAAAAATTTATTTTTATCTTGAAAACTTGCTTTTTCTCATTTTCGAGTTATTTCGAAAATTGAACATATTGAATGCCATAAATATTTACATATTTTTCTCAACGAATACAGTGCCATCCAAATATTTAAACAATTCCTTCGAAGTATCACAAGGATACAGTGTTTTTCGAATATTTCAACATATTTTGCATTTGCTATTCTTTTCAAACTATGCACCAAATACAGTGTCTTTCAAATGCACCAACAGTTTCTTTGAATTATTAAACGAATACAGTGCGGCTTAAATATTTCAACATTCACTTGAATTTACAATTCCTTCAAACTAAGACACGAATACAGTGCCTTTCGAATATGTGAATCTTCTTACCACATACCAATTAACTCATCGATTTTGAATACTTCGAATCTTCTCTGATTTACAAAAAAAAATTTTAATTGCATACAACAATTACCGAGTGAATGAATAATTTCAAATTCATTTTTATATAAACAGTGCCTACAGTGTGTTATCTTAAAATTTTTTTTCTCTCAAATTTTTTATAAAACAACTTTTACTGCTTTTCAATAAATGTAATAAAGTTTTCAGATGTCAGTTGTCAAATGTCAGATTTTGATTCCAATTTCAAAGGCTCACGTTTTAATTTCACTAAAGTTACTAAACGAGTTTTAAATAACAGATCTATTTCAGCGAAAAACTCAAAAGAATATGAAGATGCTTTAATTAAAAGCTATAACGAAATTTTCAAACAAGTAAATTCATATTTTGAAAATCGAGATAAGCCTAGTTCAATAATTGAAAGTTTGTCAAAGTGCAGAGAACAACTCACTAAATGTTTTTCTAGAATTAACTGTAATATAAAAATACCTAAAGATCTTTTTGAATTAATACAAGAAAGCGAACCAAGCTCTGATTTTGACACTGAGGAAGAATTCTCTGACGCACCGACAACTTCAACATACAAACTAGTATTATTAAAAAAAGTACCGTATCTTTTCTTGAGGATTTCGCTGGATTTTCCAACTCATTTTACAATAATAACTTAGAAACAATTAACGAAGAACAACCAACAATGGCGACTACAGAGCAAAAGTAAACTTTTATTACTATGTGTGCATCCATAATTAGGGAAAACTACAGCGACGATCCGCTTTCACTTGCATTCTTTATAGATAAAATAGTTTTGGTAGAAGATTTGATGGAAGAAAATTTGACAAATACTTTCATTTCGTTTATAAAATCCAAGCTAGAAGGGAAAGCGAGTGAGGCAATTCCAATGAAGTCACAAAAATTCAACAAATAAAAAATGCGTTAAAAAGTAGAATAAAGCCTGTCAACTCGAAAGTTGTTGCAGGAAAAATTGCATCTTCAAACGTGTTTAATAATAATCATACTGAATTCGCCGAACGTGTTGAGGAACTTTCCGATGCTTTAGAACGATCATTAGTTATAGAAGGAATGACGCAGGAAAAAGCGCACGAGATGGTAGTCGAACAAACCGTCATCGTTTGTCGGCTTAACACTCGCTCAGACCTAGTAATATCAATTTTAGCGTCAACAACATTTACTGATTCTAAGGATGTAGTTGCGAAATTGATCGCAGAACAGAATAACCAAGTTAGTGAAAGGCAAGTGTTAGCGTGTCGATCGCGTTATAACAGGCAAAATAGTACTTTTCGAGGTAACTTCAGAGGAAATCAGTATAATAGGAACAACTTTTCAAGGTACAACAACAACTTTAGCAGAAACAACAATAACAATTATAGGCATTAACAACAATAATAATGGCTCGCGAGGTAATGGTAATTTTCGTAATAACAATAGCAGGCCCGTAAACAGAAACAACAGCATTAACAACAGTATCAACAACAATCGACGCTCAAATACAACAAATAACGCCAGTGTTCGGACTTTAAACGCCAACGGCCCTCAGGAGCGAACACTGACCAGAATCTGAATTAAATAATGTTTTTCAAAATAAATCTATCTATTGTCTAAACCTTAATTACTCAGATTTTATCGAATTGAATTGTAATGACTCTTGTTTGCGCGGCATAGGCTGTCACACGTACCGTTTCCCCATTGTACTTATGTTTACCCATGAATTTATATATTTAACCCGTACTTGGTATTATATTCGATTATTGAATTGTATTGTATCGAATATCTATGAATTTATATATAACCCATATCTTGCATTGTATCCGATTATTGAATTGTATTTTTTATATGGAAGTATCCCTAGAATCAATGAATTGTATCTAGCCTTAACTTTCCCACAGGGAATGTTCATGGACGTGTGGCAGCCTCCACCTCGTAAATCCCCCAAAACGAATTCGCCGCAATCCGAAGCAAGGCGATCTGACATCACCGCCAGCTGTCAAAGCGGTCATCATATATTTTATTTTCGCTTTGTATTATTGACATAATTTTGCTCTTGAGAAAATCATCATCGCGTATTTTTATTGTTACAATTAACTACCCAAGTTTGGAGTGTAAATTTCCTACAATCTGTTTTAGATCAAGTATTTCGTGATATAGAAGTTTGTGATTCACCGAATTGTGAAGTGATTAAATTTCCACACCATTATATCCCAACATTTACTCGTGTTCAATTATTGAAGAAGTGTTTTTCCCTACTCGGTTGCGCTTGCCAATATTCTTGAGCTTGCGCGCTGCGACTCACCTGTACAATTAAAATTACTTCTGCGGCTATTCCAACCACCCGGGATAACAGCTAAGAGAGATTCGTACCATTTTCGCAATCAACAAGACCGTTATAAGTCTAGGACAGATGCGAGGTTTTCATAGCAACTCCTAGCTTCAACTTGCAAATTCGTTGACTCAACTCCTGTGAACCCTTCGCCCAGAAGCAGCAACAGCTCCTGTGGACAATTTTACCAGAAACAGCAAGAACCATAATCGGCTATCCAGCCCCATCACTATAAAATCGGTGAGTACCCGCCTCTATAGTCCATGGTCCTTCGAGCCAGATCACTGGCTCGTATGGAAGTTTCATTAGACGACTAAGCCGTCTAAGGGGGGAGTATGTTTAAGCGACTTAAACTATGAACATTTTTCGTTCGTTTGTTTCAGTAGCCATTGAGTGTGCTTGTAATTCTCAACTGGTTAGTGAAATATTCTAAAGACATAGTTTGAGTTTTTTAATTAAAAGCGAGGTTCTTCGGATGGTGTGCTAATACATCAGAGCCCAGTGCTCGCCTCCATATCACACTTTGAAGGGGTTCTTCAAATAGAAGATGAGGTGGCTCATTAGAGCGAAACCTCAGAGTGCCCAACGCTCGCCCCAAATTAAATAAATAGAGGTTTTTCTTGTAGAAAATGGGGTGCCAATACCTCAGAGCCGTCTCGTGCACGCCTCCATATCACATTTTAAAGGGTTCTTCAAATAGAGGATGAGGTGGCTCAGTAGAGCGAAGCCTCAGAGCCCCCCAGTGCTCGCCCACACATTAAATAAATAAAAGGTGTACTGATGCTATGCATCCTCCCATGACTTAAACACACCAATAACACTAAAACTACCCAACTCAATAAATGGAATACATTAAATCAAAAACCCCATAAACTCAATACAGTCCATTAATAATAATAATTTATAAATTTAAAAAAAAGGAATGCTTGGTGGGAGTTGGACCCGCACCCCGGGCGTTTGGTCGGGTACGTCAGCCACTGTGCCACGACTCATACGCTTACAAGCACATAAAATTACTCATTTATAACTCTTATTAAACTGCTCGCCCTCAATTGCCCAAAGCTTAGACAACTCTTTTAAAACATGCACTTTCTTAGTAGATACACAGGCTGATATATCAATTATAAAACTTTCAAGTTTAAAACAAAATATATTTCTATAAATAACAACAATATCATAAATATAACGGGTGTTACGAAAGATACAGTTTCAACATTGGGTACCATTAAAACAGAACTTTTTTATTCAAATTATTCAATTCCACATACTCTAAATATATTAGATGACAAATTCAACATAGCGTCAGATGGTATTTTAGGCAAAGACTTTTTGAGAAAATACGATTGCATAATAGACTATGCAAACGAGAGCTTAACAATTGGCATTGGCAAAAATATTCATAAAATTTCAATTTTACATAATACAACCGATAATACATTTGTAATTCCTCCTAGATACGAAGTTTATCGCTTATTTAAGCTGAAAAAATCTAAATATCCAGTTTTTATAGACGCACAGGAAATTTGCAGTGGTGTGTTCACCGCAAAGTGTATCGTTGACACTAACAATCCGATAATATAAGTTTTAAACGTCACTGATGAGGTAAAATACATTAGAAATTGTAACATAGTTACGGATGAAATCCCCAACTATAACGTGTATAAAATCAACGATATTTCAAAAGATTCGAAAAGGTCAGAGGAATTAAAGTCAATTTTAGAAAAACAAATGCCAAATTATGTCAAATCAAAACTTCTCGATTTATGTCTAATGATGATGTGTTTGCACTAAAGACCGATCGTATGACACTTAACAACTTTTATGAGCAGAAACTACGGCTGACAGATAAAAATCCTGTGTACATAAGAAATTACCGCTTACCATATTGTCAGAAAGAGGAAATCAATAGACAAGTTGATAATTTATTACAAAATGATCTTATAGAATACAGTTATTCTAACTGTAATAGTCCATTAATACTAGTACCAAAGAAAAACCCAAATAGACAGAAATCATACCGCATGTGTGTCCACTTTAGAGCCGTAAACAAAAAATTTATAGCAGACAAATTCCCACTTGCACGATATTCTCGATAATCTAGGCAGTGCCAAATATTTTTCTACATTGGATTTGTATTCAGGTTTTCATCAAATTCCATTAAATAAAGATTCTAGAGACATCACCTCATTCAGCCCTGATCGTGGTGCTTTTCGATGGAAAGTTTTACCATTCGGTTTAAACGTAGCTCAGAATTCATTTTCAAGAATGATGTCAATTGCCCTTTCAGGAATTTCTCCAAACCAAGCCTTTTTATATGTCGATGATCTTATAGTCATTGGGTGTAGCGAAGTTCACCATCTTAAAAATTTAGAACAAGTCTTTCAAGCATGCAAAAAATTTAATTTGCGTCTAAATCCCAAAAAATGTAACTTCATGCGTTCAAAAGGTCTACGATTCCAAAATAACTGCAATAAAGAAATATCCGAAACCTTGCGATAAAGATGCAGTAAAACGATTCGTGGCATTCGCCAATTACTATCGAAGGTTTATACCAAATTTTGCTTCAATAGCAGCACCTTTACACAAACTTAGCAGGAAAAGAGTGGAATTTAAATGGGATGAGTCATGTGATATAGCATTTGAAAAACTTCGAAAATCTTTAATTTCTCCTCAAATTCTCCAATACCCAGACTTCAAAAAGGAATTTATAATTACTTTGGACGCTTCAAAAATTGGTTGTGGTGCCATTTTAAGTCAAAATAAAGATGGCATTGACTTACCAATTTGCTTCGCGTCCAAATCATTTAATAATTCAGAACAAAAGATTTTTTTTTTTTTGCAATAAAACAATTCATACGTTTATGGCACACACTTTACCGTGAAGTCCGATCATCGTCCAATAGTTTACTTGTTTAATATGAAAGACCCCTCTTCAAAAATTTCACGTATTAGACTTGAACTAGCAGAATACAACTTCACTATTGAATACATAAAAGGTAAAACGAACGTAGGCGCAGATGCACTCTTGCATCACAATAGAAGAAATTAAAAATTCAGACAAATCAGTTATAGCGGTACAGACTAGATCACAGGCAAAACAAGAACAACTAACGCAACAACAAATAGGCAAAGAA
Source organism: Eurosta solidaginis (assembly GCF_040869045.1). Taxonomy (NCBI): domain Eukaryota; kingdom Metazoa; phylum Arthropoda; class Insecta; order Diptera; family Tephritidae; genus Eurosta; species Eurosta solidaginis. The sequence goes on along the minus strand of NC_090319.1, from coordinate 176,928,530 downwards.
GAAAAAGTAAAGGAAAACACAAAATTACAAGTTTATGACAATTTTTCAAACAAATTTTCAAAGAAAATACCCAGAATAAAATCCCAAATAAATTACGCTAAAAGTGGTAAAATTACGAATTTTGAGATAAATGCGCATTTAAAACAAAAAAAAAATTGAGTTAATTAAAGTTGCGTGTGCTAAGAAAATAATACATTTAGATGCATTACTTTCGAAGCTCGAAAAAGAAGCTGGCAAGCGCAATATTACTATAATTGAATTGCAAAAAAATTACAATATTTTTAAATATTTTTCGATATCAGATCTGAACACCACTGGAAATAAAATTTTAAAACATTTAGATATCATCTTAACCGAACCCGTAGAAACTGTGACAGACGAAGACAAAAAACAACAATTGATAACAATTTACCATACCGACCCAATTTTAGGAGGGCATTTCGGTAGCAAAAAAGTTTATGCAAAACTCAGAACCAAATATTATTGAAAAGGCATGACGAGCGATATAGCGAAATTTGTTAAAAACTGCGAAAAATGTCTTTTGAATAAGGTTAAGCCAAAAACAAAACAAAATTAAGTCCTAACCGAAACACCCTGTAAGCCATTCGACATTGTTATTATTGACACTATAGGACTTCTACCTCAATCCGATAATGGTAACAAGTTCGCTGTCACCATTATATGCGATCTCAGCAAATACTTAGTAACGATTGCGATACCTGATAAAAGTGCGAAAACGGTTGCATAAGCTATTTTTGAAAATTTCATACTAATATATATATATATTATGAAAACAATTCAAACTGATTTAGGTACAGAATACAAAAATGAAATTTTTTCATAAATAACAAAATTATTAAAAATCGAACACAAATTTTCCACAGCTTACCTTCATGAAACTCTTGGCACAGTAGAGCGAAGCCACAGAGTTTTCAATGAATATTTAAGATCTTTTCTAAATCCAAATTTTTCCGACTGGGATGTTTACATGAAATATTTCACTTTTCTTCATAACACAACAACAAACACAGTATTCGATAATAAATTATCACCATATGAATTAGTCTTTGGCAACGCAGCTAATTTACTAAATGAACTGCAAACCGATAAAATAGACCCGATTTACAACGTATTTCGTTTTCAAAAAACTCACGAATTAGCAAAAAAAGCCGTTACAGAACACAAATTAAAAAATCAAACCGGATATAACAAAAGTTCACAACCGTCCATATTGTATAAACACATTCTAGAGGTATCTGGGTCCACGTTTTGGCCTATATCTCGAGACCCTAGTCACCCAGGGGTACGAAAAATTATCATGTACTAAAGCACTCATCAACAGCTTTCATTTGGTATCCATATTGTATAAACACATTCTTGGGGTACCCGGGTCCACACTTTGGCCTATATCTCGAGACCCCCGTCACCTAGGGGTACGAAAAGTACCCCATATTAAAGGACTCATCAGAAGCTTACATTTAATACCCATATTATACAAACACATTGTAGGGTTATCCGGGTCCACGTTGTGACCTATATCTCAAGACCTTAGAAATTTAAATTTTTTTTGCTAAAAACCTTCCCATATTCTTTCCCCATAATATGAAAAAAGAACGTATAAAATTGGCCTCGTATCGGCCCCAAAACATGGACAGGAACGAACATCATTTCATTTTTATATAAGTTAACGCCACATACTCTGAAATTGGGCTCCAAAACAGCCATACAAATATGTAACTATCCATACGACAACAGTATACAATGCTGCATAAGCATATGTAACTATCCATGCGACAGCGGTATGCAATGCTGCGTAAGCATGCGACCTAAAAGTAGGTCACACGCGCAACTACTCAATAACTGACCGTGCATTACCATTCATTGGAAATGAGGAAGTAAATAACGCGACAACAACAACAAGAGGAATCACCTGTCAACCAACGTGACTCCATACGATAAGTAGAAGTAAGAAATATATTGTAAATTTAGTAATTAAGTTGCTATGATCAAATAAAGAACAACGACTTCGAGTCGTCCAAAAAATTATATTTTTTTAGTCCCTCACAAGAGAAGCTAATAACTGGCGCCCAACGGCCCAGTCGCGTAAGTTTCCGCAAGTAGTAAAAGGCCCTCAAGTAGTGCCTCGCGATTTGTGTGATAAATAAGTGGCTCTAAAGAAGTGCCCAACACAACGAACATCCTAGCGGATAACTAAGTGGCCCTAAAGAAGCGCCCCAACACACTGGACAGGAAACCCGAAGGTAAAGCTCGGAAGAACACACTTTACCGTAAAGTCCGATCTTCGTCCAATAGTTTACTTGTTTAATATGAAAGACCCCTCTTCAAAAATTTCACGTATTAGACTTGAACTAGCAGAATACAACTTCACTATTGAATACATAAAAGGTAAAACGAACGTAGGCGCAGATGCACTCTTGCGTCACAATAGAAGAAATTAAAAATTCAGACAAATCAATTATAGCGGTACAGACTAGATCACAGGCAAAACAAGAACAACTAACGCAACAACAAATAGGCAAAGAAGAAAAAGTAAAGGAAAAAACAAAATTACAAGTTTATGACAATTTTTCAAAGAAAATACCCAGAACAAAATCCCAAATAATTTACGATAAAAGTGGTAAAATTACGAATTTTGAGATAAATGCGCATTTAAAACACAAAAAAAAATTGAGTTAATTAAAGTTGCGTGTGCTAACAAAATAATACATTTAGATGCATTACTTTCGAAGCTCGAAAAAGAAGCTGGCAAGCGCAATATTACTATAATTGAATTGCAAAAAAATTACAATATTTTTAAATATTTTTCGATATCAGATCTGAACCCCACTGGAAATAAAATTTTAAAACATTTAGATATCATCTTAACCGAACCCGTAGAAACTGTGACAGACGAAGACAAAAAACAACAATTGATAACAATTTACCATACCGACCCAATTTTAGGAGGGCATTTCGGTAGCAAAAAATTTTATGCAAAACTCAGAACCAAATATTATTGAAAAGGCATGTCGAGCGATATAGCGAAATTTGTTAAAAACTGCGAAAAATGTCTTTTGAATAAGTTTAAGCCAAAAACAAAACAAAATTAAGTCCTAACCGAAACACCCTGTAAGCCATTCGACATTGTTATTATTGACACTATAGGACTTCTACCTCAATCCGATAATGGTAACAAGTTCGCTGTCACCATTATATGCGATCTCAGCAAATACTTAGTAACGATTGCGATACCTGATAAAAGTGCGAAAACGGTTGCATAAGCTATTTTTGAAAATTTCATACTAATATATATATATATTATGACGTTTTAATTTCACTAAAGTTACTAAACGAGTTTTAAATAACAGATCTATTTCAGCGAAAATCTCAAAAGAATATGAAGATGCTTTAATTAAAAGCTATAACGAAATTTTCAAACAAGTAAATTCATATTTTGAAAATCGAGATAAGCCTAGTTCAATAATTGAAAGTTTGTCAAAGTGCAGAGAACAACTCACTAAATGTTTTTCTAGAATTAACTGTAATATAAAAATACCTAAAGATCTTTTTGAATTAATACAAGAAAGCGAATCAAGCTCTGATTTTGACACTGAGGAAGAATTCTCTGACGCACCGACAACTTCAACATACAAACTAGTATTATTAAAAAAAGTACCGTATCTTTTCTTGAGGATTTCGCTGGATTTTCCAACTCATTTTACAATAATAACTTAGAAACTATTAACGAAGAACAACCAACAATGGCGACTACAGAGCAAAAGTAAACTTTTATTACTATGTGTGCATCCATAATTAGGGAAAACTACAGCGACGATCCGCTTTCACTTGCATTCTTTATAGATAAAATAGTTTTGGTAGAAGATTTGATGGAAGAAAATTTGACAAATACTTTCATTTCGTTTATAAAATCCAAGCTAGAAGGGAAAGCGCGTGAGGCAATTCCAATGAAGTCACAACAATTCAACAAATAAAAGATGCGTTAAAAAGTAGAATAAAGCCTGTCAACTCGAAAGTTGTTGCAGGAAAAATTGCATCTTCAAACGTTTTTAATAATAATCATACTGAATTCGCCGAACGTGTTGAGGAACTTTCCGATGCTTTAGAACGATCATTAGTTATAGAAGGAATGACGCAGGAAAAAGCGCACGAGATGGTAGTCGAACAAACCGTCAACGTTTGTCGGCTTAACACTCGCTCAGACCTAGTAATATCAATTTTAGCGTCAACAACGTTTACTGACTCTAAGGATGTAGTTGCGAAAATGATCGCAGAACAGAATAACCAAGTTAGTGAAAGGCAAGTGTTAGCGTTTCGATCGCGTTATAACAGGCAAAATAGTACTTTTCGAGGTAACTTCAGAGGAAATCAGTATAATAGGAACAACTTTTCAAGGTACAACAACAACTTTAGCAGAAACAACAATAACAATTATAGGCATTAACAACAATAATAATGGCTCGCGAGGTAATGGTAATTTTCGTAATAACAATAGCAGGCCCGTAAACAGAAACAACAGCATTAACAACAGTATCAACAACAATCGACGCTCAAATACAACAAATAACGCCAGTGTTCGGACTTTAAACGCCAACGGCCCTCAGGAGCGAACACTGGGGGACCAGAATCTGAATTAAATAATGTTTTTCAAAATAAATCTATCTATTGTCTAAACCTTAACTACTCAGATTTTATCGAATTGAATTGTAATGACTCTTTTAAAACATGCACTTTCTTAGTAGATACACAGGCTGATATATCAATTATAAAACTTTCAAGTTTAAAACAAAATATTTCTATAAATAACAACAATATCATAAATATAACGGGTGTTACGAAAGATACAGTTTCAACATTGGGTACCATTAAAACAGAACTTTTTTATTCAAATTATTCAATTCCACATACTCTAAATATATTAGATGACAAATTCAACATACCATCAGATGGTATTTTAGGCAAAGAATTTTTGAGAAAATACAATTGCATAATAGACTATGCAAACGAGAGCATAACAATTGGCATTGGCAAAAATATTCATAAAATTTCAATTTTACATAATACAACCGATAATACATTGGTAATTCCTCCTAGATACGAAGTTTATCGCTTATTTAAGCTGAAAAAATCTAAATATCCAGTTTTTATAGACGCACAGGAAATTTGTAGTGGTGTGTTCACCGCAAAGTGTATCGTTGACACTAACAATCCGATAATAAAAGTTTTAAACGTCACTGATGAGGTAAAATACATTAGAAATTGTAACATAGCTACAGATGAAATCCCCAACTATAACGTGTATAAAATCAACGATATTTCAAAAGATTCGAAAATGTCAGAGGAATTAAAGTCAATTTTAGAAAAACAAATGCCAAATTATGTCAAATCAAAACTTCTCGATTTATGTCTAAAATATGATGATGTGTTTGCACTAAAGACCGATCGTATGACACTTAACAACTTTTATGAGCAGAAACTACGGCTGACAGATAAAAATCCTGTGTACATAAGAAATTACCGCTTACCATATTGTCAGAGAGAGGAAATCAATAGACAAGTTGATAATTTATTACAAAATGATCTTATAGAATACAGTTATTCTAACTGTAATAGTCCATTAATACTAGTACCAAAGAAAAACCCAAATGGACAGAAATCATACCGCATGTGTGTCCACTTTAGAGCCGTAAACAAAAAATTTATAGCAGACAAATTCCCACTTGCACGATATTCTCGATAATCTAGGCAGTGCCAAATATTTTTCTACATTGGATTTGTATTCAGGTTTTCATCAAATTCCATTAAATAAAGATTCTAGAGACCTCACCTCATTCAGCCCTGATCGTGGTGCTTTTCGATGGAAAGTTTTACCATTCGGTTTAAACGTAGCTCAGAATTCATTCTCAAGAATGATGTCAATTGCCCTTTCAGGAATTTCTCCAAACCAAGCCTTTTTATATGTCGATGATCTTATAGTCATTGGGTGTAGCGAAGTTCACCATCTTAAAAATTTAGAACAAGTCTTTCAAGCATGCAAAAAATTTAATTTGCGTCTAAATCCCAAAAAATGTAACTTCATGCGTTCAAAAGGTCTACTTCCAGACGATTCCAAAATAACTGCAATGAAGAAATATCCGAAACCTTGCGATAAAGATGCAGTAAAACGATTCGTGGCATTCGCCAATTACTATCGAAGGTTTATACCAAATTTTGCTTCAATAGCAGCACCTTTAAACAAACTTAGCAGGAAAAGGGTGGAATTTAAATGGGATGAGTCATGTGATATAGCATTTGAAAAACTTCGAAAATCTTTAATTTCTCCTCAAAATCTCCAATACCCAGACTTCAAAAAGGAATTTATAATTACTTTGGACGCTTCAAAAATTGGTTGTGGTGCCATTTTAAGTCAAAATAAAGATGGCATTGACTTACCAATTTGCTTCGCGTCCAAATCATTTAATAATTCAGAACAAAAGAATTTTTTTTTTTAATTTTTGGCAATAAAACAATTCATACGTTTATGGCACACAATTTACCGTGAAGTCCGATCATCGTCCAATAGTTTACTTGTTTAATATGAAAGACCCCTCTTCAAAAATTTCACGTATAAGACTTGAACTAGCAGAATGCAACTTCACTATTGAATACATAAAGGTAAAACGAACGTAGGCGCAGATGCACTCTTGCATCACAATAGAAGAAATTAAAAATTCAGACAAATCAATTATAGCGGTACAGACTAGATCACAGGCAAAACAAGAACAACTAACGCAACAACAAATAGGCAAAGAAGAAAAAGTAAAGGAAAACACAAAATTACAAGTTTATGACAATTTTTCAAACAAATTTTCAAAGAAAATACCCAGAATAAAATCCCAAATAAATTACGCTAAAAGTGGTAAAATTACGAATTTTGAGATAAATGCGCATTTAAAACAAAAAAAAAATTGAGTTAATTAAAGTTGGGTGTGCTAACAAAATAATACATTTAGATGCATTACTTTTGAAGCTCGAAAAGGAAGCTGACAAGCGCAATATTTGTATAATTGAATTGCAAAAAAATGACAATCTTTTTAAATATTTTTCGATATCAGATCTGAACACCACTGGGAATAAAATTTTAAAACATTTAGATATCATCCTAACCGAACCCGTAGAAACTGTGACAGACGAAGACAAAAAACAACAATTGATAACAATTTACCATACCGACCCAATTTTAGGAGGGCATTTCGGTAGCAAAAAAGTTTATGCAAAACTCAGAACCAAATATTATTGGAAAGGCATGACGAGCGATATAGCGAAATTTGTTAAAAACTGCGAAAAATGTCTTTTGAATAAGGTTAAGCCAAAAACAAAACAAAATCAAGTCCTAACCGAAACACCCTGTAAGCCATTCGACATTGTTATTATTGGCACTATAGGACCTCTACCTCAATCCGATAATGGTAAAAAGTTCGCTGTCACCATTATATGCGATCTCAGCAAATACTTAGTAACGATTGCGATACCTGATAAAAGTGCGAAAACGGTTGCATCAGCTATTTTTGAAAATTTCATACTAATATATATATATATATTATGAAAACAATTAAAACTGATTTAGGTACAGAATACAAAAATGAAATTTTTTCAGAAATAACAAAATTATTAAAAATCGAACACAAATTTTCCACAGCTTACCATGATGAAACTCTTGGCACAGTAGAGCGAAACCACAGAGTTTTCAATGAATATTTAAGATCTTTTCTAAATCCAAATTTTTCCGACTGGGATGTTTACATGAAATATTTCACTTTTCTTCATAACACAACAACAAACACAGTATTCGATAATAAATTATCACCATATGAATTAGTCTTTGGCAAAGCAGCTAATTTACCAAATGAACTGCAAACCGATAAAATAGACCCGATTTACAACGTATTTCGTTTTCAAAAAACTCACGAATTAGCAAAAAAAGCGGTTACAGAACACAAATTAAAAAATCAAACCGGATATAACAAAAGTTCACAACCGTCCATATTGTATAAACACATTCTAGAGGTATCTGGGTCCACGTTTTGGCCTATATCTCGAGACCCTAGTCACCCAGGGGTACGAAAAATTATCATGTACTAAAGCACTCATCAACAGCTTTCATTTGGTATCCATATTGTATAAACACATTCTTGGGGTACCCGGGTCCACACTTTGGCCTATATCTCGAGACCCCCGTCACCTAGGGGTACGAAAAGTACCCCATATTAAAGGACTCATCAGAAGCTTACATTTAATACCCATATTATACAAACACATTGTAGGGTTATCCGGGTCCACGTTGTGACCTATATCTCAAGACCTTAGAAATTTAAATTTTTTTTGCTAAAAACCTTCCCCTATTCTTTCCCCATAATATGAAAAAAGAACGTATAAAATTGGCCTCGTATCGGCCCCAAAACATGGACAGAAACGAACATCATTTCATTTTTATATAAGTTAACGCCACATACTCTGAAATTGGGCTCCAAAACAGCCCACATACAAATATGTAACTATCCATACGACAACAGTATACAATGCTGTGTAAGCATATGTAACTATCCATGCGACAGCGGTATGCAATGCTGCGTAAGCATGCGACCTAAAAGTAGGTCACACGCGCAACTACTCAATAGCTGACCGTGCATTACCATTCATTGGAAATGAGGAAGTAAATAACGCGACAACAACAAGAATCACCTGTCAACCAACGTGACTTCATACGATAAGTAGAAGTAAGAAATATATTGTAAATTTAGTAATTAAGTTGCTATGATCAAATAAAGAACAACGACTTCGAGTCGTCCAAAAAATTATATTTTTTTAGTCTCTCACAAGAGAAGCTAATAACTGGCGCCCAACGGCCCAGTCGCGTAAGTTTCCGCAAGTAGTAAAAGGCCCTCAAGTAGTGCCTCGCGATTCGTGTGATAAATAAGTGGCTCTAAAGAAGTGCCCAACACAACGAACATCCTAGCGGATAACTAAGTGGCCCTAAAGAAGCGCCCCAACACACTGGACAGGTAACCCGAAGGTATAGCTCGGAAGAACACACTTTACCGTAAAGTCCGATCTTCGTCCAATAGTTTACTTGTTTAATATGAAAGACCCCTCTTCAAAAATTTCACGTATTAGACTTGAACTAGCAGAATACAACTTCACTATTGAATACATAAAAGGTAAAACGAACGTAGGCGCAGATGCACTCTTGCGTCACAATAGAAGAAATTAAAAATTCAGAGAAATCAATTATAGCGGTACAGACTAGATCACAGGCAAAACAAGAACAACTAACGCAACAACAAATAGGCAAAGAAGAAAAAGTAAAGGAAAAAACAAAATTACAAGTTTATGACAATTTTTCAAACAAATTTTCAAAGAAAATACCCAGAACAAAATCCCAAATAATTTACGATAAAAGTGGTAAAATTACGAATTTTAAGATTTAAAACACAAAAAAAAATTGAGTTAATTAAAGTTGCGTGTGCTAACAAAATAATACATTTAGATGCATTACTTTTGAAGCTCGAAAAAGAAGCTGGCAAGCGCAATATTACTATAATTGAATTGCAAAAAAATTACAATATTTTTAAATATTTTTCGATATCAGATCTGAACACCACTGGGAATAAAATTTTAAAACATTTAGATATCATCTTAACCGAACCCGTAGAAACTGTGACAGACGAAGACAAAAAACAACAATTGATAACAATTTACCATACCGACCCAATTTTAGGAGGGCATTTCGGTAGCAAAAAAGTTTATGCAAAACTCAGAACCAAATATTATTGAAAAGGCATGACGAGCGATATAGCGAAATTTGTTAAAAACTGCGAAAAATGTCTTTTGAATAAGGTTAAGCCAAAAACAAAACAAAATTAAGTCCTAACCGAAACACCCTGTAAGCCATTCGACATTGTTATTATTGACACTATAGGACCTCTACCTCAATCCGATAATGGTAACAAGTTCGCTGTCACCATTATATGCGATCTCAGCAAATACTTAGTAACGATTGCGATACCTGATAAAATTGCGAAAACGGTTGCATCAGCTATTTTTGAAAATTTCATACTAATATATATATATATTATGAAAACAATTAAAACTGATTTAGATACAGAATACAAAAATGAAATTTTTTTATAAATAAAAAATTATTAAAAATCGAACACAAATTTTCCACAGCTTACCATCATGAAACTCTTGGCACAGTAGAGCGAAACCACAGAGTTTTCAATGAATATTTAAGATCTTTTCTAAATCCAAATTTTTCCGACTGGGATGTTTACTTGAAATATTTCACTTTTCTTCATAACACAACAACAAACACAGTATTCGATAATAAATTCTCACCATATGAATTAGTCTTTGGAAAAGCAGCTAATTTACCAAATGAACTGCAAACCGATAAAATAGACCCGATTTACAACGTAGAAAACTATTCGAAAGAAGTTAAATTTCGTTTTCAAAAAACTCACGAATTAGCAAAAAAAGCCGTTACAGAACACAAATTAAAAAATCAAAGCGGATATAACAAAAGTTCACAACCAATATCTGTCAAGGTGTTTGACAAGGTATTGCTTGAAAAAGAACCCCGCGACAAGCATAGTAATATTTATATTGGTCCTTATACCGTAATAGGTATTGACGGTGTTAACGTCACATTAATTGATGACGAAACGAAAAAGGAAAAAATAGTACATAATATAGAATAAGAAAAATTAATTTAATTAAATTTTTAAATTCAAGATTATTTAAAGTTAATCTCTATTGTTAAATTAGAAATAAAATGTTTTTTTTCTTCCAAATTTGAAAAAAAAGATAATGAAATCAAATAAGTGTAAACAATCATTAAAACTTAAGAACTTAATTCATACATAAGAATTACAACAAAAAAAATTTTAATTACATAAAAAAAAAAAATAAATTTAAGTCCTATTTTAGACCTAGGCTTTAGAATTTATTTCTTAATTTAGATAACATAGATGTAGATTTAAAAGTTTCGAAAAAAAAATGAAAAAATGAACGAACATCCTAGCGGATAACTAAGTGGCCCTAAAGAAGCGCCCAACGCACTGGACAGGAAACCCGAGGTAAAGCTCGGAAGAACAAAGTCACTAACCCGCAGAAGAAGCCAATGAGGACTGCCAATAGCGGAATGCAAAAAGGACCATCAGCCTTGTTCGCCGCGGGACTACTAACGTAAGCATAAAATTAAATAATAAGTGAAATTTAGTGAAACTTGTAAAACTTTCAGCCAAGTAAAATTTTTTTAATTTTTAATCTTTTTATTAAGTGCAAATTTAACAAACACGCAAAAAAATAAAAAAAGGACGTGTGGCTCTCGGGGACTGCCGCGGTAAAGCTATTGCATATTATCAACTTATGCAATTATAATATTTATGCAACATTTTGTTTTCTTTGATATTAATTCAAGTTTTGTCTTTGATAATGATTCAAGTTAACCTTTTTAAGCGTCACCAGATAAGAAAACAAATTTTTTACTTTTATTGAATAAATGAGAAGTTAATATTTAACTTTCACTTTAACTTTATTTTTAACTTTAACTTTAACTTTAACTTTAACTTTAACTTTCACTTTAACTTTAACATTCACTTTAACTTTAACTTTAACTTTAAATTTAACTTTAACTTTAACTTTAACTTTAACAACTTTAACTTTAACTTTAACTTCAACTTTAACTTTAACCTATTAATATTTGATTTTAGCGACCTTTATACGTTTAAATGTAATGTGATTATATACATAGGATGGTTTATTTAGTTATTATTGTTAGTTATTACAAATTAAGCTGAATTGTTTATTATTGTTGTAGCCCCCTGATGAAGATCTCCGAAGGTGATCGAAATATATTGGGAAAATAAAAAAATCAAATCGTTTTATTACTTTTGACCTAGAGCCGGAAAAATAAAAACTTTACATTTAACTTTAACCTTAACTTTAACTTTGACTTTAACTTTAACTTTAACTTTAACTTTAACTTTAACTTTAACTTTAACTTTAACTTTAACTTTAACTTTAACTTTAACTTTAACTTTAACTTTAATTTTATCTTTAACTTTAACTTTAACTTTAACAATAATTTTAACTTTAACTTTAACTGTAACTTTAACTTTAAATTTAACCTTAACTTTAACTTTAACCTTAACTTTAACTTTAACTTTAACTTTAACTTTAACTTTAATTTTAACTTTAACTTTAACTTTAACTTTAACTTCAACTTTAACTTTAACTTTAAGTTTATTTTTAACTTTAAATTTAGCTTTAACTTAACTCTAACTTTAACCTTAACTTTAACTTTGACTTTAACTTTAACTTTAACTTTAACTTTGACTTTAACTTTAACTTTAACTTTAACTTTAACTTTAACTTTAACTTTAACTTTAACTTTAACTTTAACTTTAACTTTAACTTTAACTTTAACTTTAACTTTAACTTTAACTTTAACTTTAACTTTAACTTTAACTTTAACTTTAACTTTAACTTTAACTGTAACTTCAACTTCAACTTTAACTTTAACCTTAACTTTAACTTTAACTTTCACTTTCACTTTAACTTTAACTTTATTTTTAACTTTAACTTTAACTTTAACTTTCGCTTTAACTTTAACATTCTCTTTAACTTTAACGTTAACTTTATGATCCGGGGTGGGCGTGAGCTTAGCTCCTGCTAACAAGCCAACCTAATATAAACGCACGCAAGTCATTTTCTGTCAAAAATGTCTCATACATATACAACTTGTATGAGAGCAACTCAAATTGAATTTGCTGCGTGAAAATCTAACTCGATTTCCAATTTTTGTTCTGCGTGACATTTAGATTTGACCTGGCGACCCTATCCAACAAGTAGCTAACCCCACTCCTGAATTTAAAAACCTTATAAAGGACTTAATGAGAGAGATTTTAACTACGGACGAAAATAGAATGATTAGGGATGCTCTGCATCCAACTCAGCAACCTATGACCAATCAAATGATCGAGGATCGATTTAGAAATAACCTGGCCGACATGGACAAGGTACCTGACGTGGTTAGATCCTTGCGAGAGTTTGGTTGAAACCCAGCTGAGTTCAACCGCTGGAAGAATAGTGTTAAATGAATATTAAGGATTTATGAGCCATGCGAAATATTTCGGCATTCTTAATGCAATTCGTAATAAAATCGTAGGAAGTGCCGACGCAGCACTAGAGTCCTACAATACCCCTCTTAACTGGAAGGCTATTTCCCGATGCCTTACCATGCATTATGCGGACAAGAGAGATCTTAGCACACTTGAATATCAAATGACCTGCTTAATACAAAGTCAGAAATCTGTGCAAGAATTTTATGGTGATGTTTATTTACACCTCTCACTAATATTAAATAAAATATCCTGCATGGAAATCAGCGAAGTGTGCATGCGTGTCCTCACACACACATACCGTGACAAGGCGCTAGACACCTTTGTCAGAGGACTATCAGGCGATCTATCGAGACTTCTCGGCATGAAAGAGCTGGCTGATCTGCCTGAAGCATTGCATTTGTGCATCAAGTTAGATAATCAAAATTTCAGGGCAGCACATGCCAACAGCCAACAGTACGGCTTGCATAAACGGCCCACATTGCCACCACCGATATTCGAGATGCCATATCAGCAACGGCCTGCACTTCCACCAAGAAAGAGCCCTAATCAGCCATTCTACCCCCACCTTGCCCATCTACCTCAAGCAATCCCTACCTTTACCCGATCTTCCCAACAATTTCCCCAATACCAACAATTTCCTCAATACCAACAATTCCCCCAATACCAACAATACCCAAAGAATCCGAACATTCAAACTCCCAATTACGCTCTGCAATAACCCCTAGACCCAGCCAGTTCGACAATCCTCCACCAAGACCCACCCAACCAAAATCCCCAGTCCCACTGGACATAGACGAATTTCTCGAGACAAAGAACGTGAATTACATGAATAGACCGACAAATAACTTCCTTGCCGGAAAACGGCCCACACCTCCTTCCAATCAAATGCGGCAACCTTTCAAACAAAACAGGGTAAATAACATAGAAACAATGGAAACGGACTTAGGACAGCAACTTGACGAACCAGATGAACAGACATTCCAAGATTTTTACAACCAATACACTGCACACTATAACAACACCCTTGACAGCTTCCCTGAAGACAACTCATACGAATTCTCCGACATTCATTTTTTAGGTTAACGAACTCCACGCTACCATATTTCCAATGCAAGCACATAGCGGGAAAGTTCTAAATTTCTTTATTGACATAGGTTCAAATAAAAATTACATTCAACCAAATCTCGTGAAAAAACTTATTCCCAACGAAGAAATTTTTTATGCAACCTCAGTAGGAGGAAACGTTAAGATAACCCACCATGCCTTTATTAACCTTTTCGGTTTAGAAGACGAGAACCTTAAATTTTTTATATTACCCACACTTAAATCATTTCACTGTATTCTCGGTAACGACAGCCTAAAACATTTAGAAGCCGTAATTTTTTCTTCAAAAAATCATATGCTAATAAAAAACAAGAGGAAAATAGCCATTAAACAACAATGTTGAAATAAGAACAGACCATCTTACGAATGAAGAAACGGGAAAACTCCGAAATTTATGCTACTCAAACCCACAACTTTTTTCTGATCCGGATGAAAGATTAACGTACACTATCGCGGTAAAAGCCGAAATAAGAACTATAAATGAAGATCCGGTATATTCCAGATATTACTCATATCCAATGTCCCTTAAGGACGAGGTAGAAAAGCAAATATCAAAATTACTTGAGAACGGAATAATTAGACCTTCCCGATCGCCATACAATTCTCCCATCTAGATAGTGCCAAAGAAAGATGACGCATCTGGCATAAAAAATACAGGATGGTAATAGACTACCGCAAATTAAATTCAATCACAATACTCGACCGCTACCCACCGCTACACCAAAGAAGTACTTTCACAACTCGGAAAGAACAAATTCTTTACAGTTCTCGACTTGAAAAGTGGCTTTCCTCATATCCCTTTATTTGAATCCGATATCGCAAAAACAGCTTTTTCAGTCAATAATAGTAAATAGTGTACATAGTCGATATCATAATTTTCGGAAAAGACGAAGAGTCTCACTTGAAAAACGTGAAAATAATTTTCATGACCCTACAAGATGCTAATATGAAAATTCAACTTGATAAATGGTTTGAGTTTTTGGGATTTGTTGTCTCCAAAAATGGCATAAAAACAAATCCAGCAAAAGTGAAAGCAATTTTAGACTTTCCACCGCCTCAAACTATAAAATAACTTCGATCCTTTCTAGGACTTTCCGGTTATTACCGACGTTTCATTAAAGACTATGCAAAACTCGCCAAGCCCCTAACGGTACTTTTGAGAGGTGAGGAGGGACGTATGTCCCAAAATCTTTCAGCTAAAATAAAAATGTCTCTCGACAATAATGCAATGGACGCGTTTAATAAATTAAAAAATTCACTAGCATCCTCTGACGTTATGTTACAATACCCCGACTTCGAAAAAGAATTTCACTTGACAACCGACGCATCAAACCACGCCATAGGAGCAGTCCTAGAGCAAGGTGGTGAACCCATAATGTTCATTTCCAGAACATTGACGAGGACCAAGGAAAATTACGCAACTAACGAAAAGGAACTTTTAGCCATAATATGGGCGTTAAAAACATTTAGAAATTATTTGTATGGTTCAACCACAATAAAAGTTTTCACAGACCATCAATCTTTGACATACTCACTCAGTAGCAGAAATACTAACAGTAAACTAAAAAGATGGAAATCAATATTGGAAGAATACAACTATGAGATAAAATACAAACCTGACAGTACCAATATTGTCGCAGACGCACTTTCTCGACCACCACAACAAATAAATTCTTTGTCTGCAACCCAACACAGTGTCGAAAGTTCAGCCCAAAATTTAATACCGTATACAGACGCTCCTATCAATGCATTTAAAAATCAAATTTTTATTTCTACTGGTGAAACCTCTTCACACCAATTTAAATTGCCTTTTCCCACTTACCATAGACATATTATTGTTGAAAGAGAGAGAAAGTCTTACCACATTGTTGAAAAGATATCTCAACCCTACAGTAACAAATTGCATAAAAACCGAAGACAACATTTTAGGGAAAATACAAACAATTTACCAAATTCATTCTAGCAGGTACAAAGTACGTTATACACGAAAATTCATTAGAGATGTTACAAACGAATCAGAACATGAAACGGAAATCATCAACGAGCATAATAGAGCTCATCGCAATCCCACCGAAAATAAAGCCCAACTCTTAGAAAGATGTTACTTCCCACAAATGAACGCCAAAATAAAAAGAATTGCAAAACAGTGCAAAATTTGCTTAGCAAATAAGTACGAGAGACATCCAGTATATCCTATCCTGAAACTAACTCCCATTCCTAATTACCCAGATCATATAGTTCATATAGACCTATACCATACTCACAACAAAGTAGTGCTAACGGCCATGGATAAATTTTCCAAATACGAACGAGCAAAAATTGTGCGCTCCAGAGCAACGGAAGATATAAAGCCCCCTTAATAAGTATCTTGACAACATTCGGAATCCCAGAAAATATCGTTATGGACAACGAAAAATCCCTAAACGCAACCCCTATAACCTTTATGCTAGAAAACGAATATTGAAATATTTAAAACCCCTCCATACAAAAGTTCTATAAACGGACAAATAAAACGATTCCATTCCACACTTACCGAAGTGATGCGTTGCACTAAAGCAGAAAACACCCACACCGACTTTAAGGACCTCCTTAATATAGACATATTCAAGTATAACTATTCCATTCATTCCACTACCAAACGTAAACCAGTAAAAGTATTTTTCGGGAGAATAGTAGGGCCAAACTCAATGACATTGGACAGAGAAGAAAATGTCCAAATTCTTAAAAATAAACAGGAAAAAGACTTACGACTTCATAATAAAGATAGGACCGAGTTCAGGACATACAAAAATAATGATGTTATTTATGTAAAAATAAACAAAAGACTAGGAAACAAACTAACACCCCGATATAAAAAAGAAATAGTACTAGAAGACCAAGGCAACACAATTCTGGCACAATCTGGCCGCACCGTTCACAAAAGCCATATCAAGAAGTAAATAACACTCTTATTTTGCAGGATCCTATTTGCAACCTGCAATGCGGAAACCCAAATTTTGGACTATACGACCACAGTCCCATAGTAACGATAGACACAGGAACCGCGAAGGTTCAAGTTGGAACATTTCGACTAATACACACTATTGACCTCGACCAGTACGACTCCCTACTCGACGACATACACGCCACAACAGAACATAATATAACTAGGAAAAGCCGAAGTCACCCATTCCTTTCCCAAGAGGAAAAATCCATCCGGTCCCTCCTATACCAACTGAAACCCAGGAAAACCAAAAGAGCCATTGAACCACTTGGCACAGCCTGGAAATGGCTTTCTGGATCCCCTGACCAAGAAGATTTTAAAATACAAAACGATAAAGTAACTAATATAGCAAGTAACAATAACTAACAAGTAGTAATAAATAAATCTATTTTAGAAAGAATAAATAATTTAACTCATATTTCAAATGCAATTCTAAGCGAAATGAAACCGGGCGATGCTCTTAAATTAGAAATAGAAAAAAATATTGAAAGGAAATTGCAATTCATTAAAGAAGAATTAATAATATTGAATATTGAGTAATCTACAATACAATGGGCAAAAGCAGGAATTATAAACTCATTCATATTATCTAACGAAGAATTAGTTGTAATTGAAGGAGCACTAGAAAAACGAAACATGCCCTATTTAAATTTAATCGAAGCAATTGAATTTAGTGATGTTAAAATTGCATCAAATTTATCTTCCATTATTTGTATTGTAAAATTCCCTTTAACAAGCAAAGAATCTTGTAAATTAATAAAAGCCAAAGCTGTAAAACAAGGCCATAAAGCAATCAAGCTTGAATATGAAAATTTAATAACTTGTAACAAGGAAGTATTTGGTGGAAGAGATAGTTGTAAGAATATAAACAATTTAATTTTATGTAAGCAAGAGCGCATAAAAAAAGTCACGTTAACCACCTGCATACCAAACCTTTTAAAATGATATTCATCCAACTGCACCCTAATAAACAGTCACCACATGCCCACGATAGAAGAAATAATGCTCGGATTATTATTTATCAATAGTTACAATGGACCCCTAAAAATAGACAACAAAGAAATCAATCTGAATGGTACACCTTTGATCAGATACGATAATTTAAGCTTATCAATTGAAGGAAAATATTTTGTTAATAAAAATCGACTGTTTGCAAAGCCACCAGCAATCGTCAAATCCACATATGTTACAGCGAATCTCGAGGAAGTTCTTTTTTACAATATTTGAAAGAGCTCAATATAGCGAACATCCAAAAAATAGATTATGTCAACTTGAAATACAAAATAAGCATTTTCACATGCTCTTCGATAATCACGCTATCACTGATTATCCAATTGGCCACCATGATTGCCAAAAAATTAAACTCTAAGAAGAAAATGAGAATAGACATTCAGGTCAATACTAGCAGTTCAAAGGAAACCCCCACTATACCTACAAATGAAATACCATCCAACGAGGACGCTGCATACTTAAAAGGGGAGGAGTTAACGCCACATACTCTGAAATTGGGCTCCAAAACTGCCCACATATAAATATGTAACTATCCATACGACAACAGTATGAATGCTGTGTAAGCATGCGACCTAAATGTAGGTCACACGCGCAACTACTCAATAGCTGACCATGCATTACCATTCATTGGAAATGAGGAAGTAAATAACGCGACAACAACAAGAGGAATCACCTGTCAACCAACGTGACTTCATACGATAAGTAGAATTAAGAAATATATTGTAAAGTTAGTAATAAATTGCTATGATCAAATAAAGAACAACGACTTCGAGTCGTTCAAAAAATTATATTTTTTAGTCTCTCACAAGAGAAGCTAATAACTTATATATAGAAGAAGATTAGGAACAAACTAATTCTATATATTTTTATTCATAACTGTGTGGAATACTTATATGCGTGCGCTTTTGAAAGCTCAGTAACATTGGGTTAATAGCATTGTTTTTATAAGCAGTACTTCCGCTGTACACTATTATATCACTAATAACGCTTATCTTCGCTTAGATAATGCTTAGGAGACCCATCTAGCGACCGTGGTTAAACAACTAGCTACAGCGACAGGGTGTACCGAAAAGCGGAGACACAACGCTCTGATGCCCATAGAATATAACATATAGCTGAATCAGTTGCGATGAATTGTGGACAAACATAGAATACATAGAATTAGTGTAGAGGGTGAAACAAAGACACATATTTCAGTTACATCTGAGTATAATGCGTAGTGAAATTTAGTAGGACAAAATGTCTGCGCAGCAATTTCAGAGGTGTATTTAAAGTTTGTCGCTTAGCAGTACATATAAAGTTTAAGCGTAAACGGATATACGCGTGTTAAAAAACACGGCTAATATATGTATTTAATTAGCGAAACATGCTCATATTACTTACGGAATACCAGACGAGCTGTTCAAACTCGGAGGCGAAGAGCTGGTAACGAATATGCATCAACTCCTGTGCAAAATATGTTCGGATTTAGAGCTTAAGTTTACTCTGCCCAATCCAAATGTAAGGCGATAAATCAAACCGCGCGAATTACGGCGGAATCAGCCTGCTTAATATCGCGTATAAGATTTATTAATTTATATTTATTTTTTTATTACGGCTTTTTAATCCGAAACCTTAAAATATTTCTTTATACAATTGTTTTTGTTATTGATATTAGAGAAAAATTACAGAGTTTTCAAACGCCGATGGTTACTAAGACACTAAGACTAAGACTTAGTTCCATAGGTGGACGCCGTTTCCAGTTATTGCCATAAAGGTGGACCAGGGCTGACTCTGTTGTTGTTCTTGTAGCAATGCTCGCCCCACCTAATAGCTGCGACCGATCACAAATTGTCATCAATATCCTCTAACGGGAGTCCAAGGAAACTTGCCGTTTCAACAGGGGTGGACCATAAGGAAAGGGGTGTTAGAGGCGTTGGTTCCACATTACAATTGAAGAGATGGTTGGTGTCATGTGGGGACACATTGCAAGCGGGGCATACATTTTGTATGTCGGGGTTGATTCTGGATAGGTAAGAGTTTAACCTGTTACAGTATCCAGAACGAAGTTGAGCAAGAGTGACACGCGTTTCCCTGGGGAGTATGCGTTCCTCTTCCGCGAGTTTTGGATAATTTTCTTTAAGTACTGGATTCACCGGGCAATTCCCGGCATAAAGGTCCGACGCCTGTTTATGGAGTTCAACAAGGACCTGCTTGTGTTTTTTCACTTCATACGGCTGGGTTCTCAGGTGCCGTATTTCCTCAAAATGCTTACGGAGATGACTCCTGAAGCGCCTAGGCGGTGCAGGCTCATCAATCAGATTTCTGTTGGGATGCCCAGGTTTCTGTGTATTCAACAGGAACTGTTTGGTCAGCATCTCATTTCTATCCCTGATGGGGAGTATTCTCGCCTCATTATGCAGGTGGTGTTCTGTGGACATAAGAAGACAGCCCGTGGCGATTCTGAGAGCAGTATTTTGGCAGGCCTGTAGTTTCTTCCATTGGGTGATTTTTAGGCTTGGCGACCATATGGGTGACGCGTAGCACGTAATCGGCTGGCTAATTGCTTTGTATGTAGTCATGAGCGTTTCTTTATCTTTTCCCAGGTACTGCCAGCGAGGGATTTGAGGATTTTGTTACGGCTCTGAATTTTCGGAACAATTGCGACTGCGTGCTCACCAAAATGTAGATCCTGATCAAACGTCACACCCAAGATTTTGGGGTGTAGGACAGTCGGTAGCGTAGTGCCATCGACGTGGATGTTCAAAATGGTCGACATTTGGGACGTCCATGTTGTAAATAAGGCCGCGGAAGATTTAGTCGGTGATAATGCCAGGTTTCGTGAGGCGAAAAAACTGGAGAGATCAGGGAGGTAGCCGTTTATTTTATTGCATAGCGCATCGATCTTTGGGCTTGGGCCTGTGGCCATTATTGTGCAGTCATCGGCGTAGGAAACGATTGTAACTCCTTCCGGTAGTGAAGGTAGCTTAGATATGTAGAAATTAAGCAAAAGTGGGGATAGGACACCTCCCTGTGTTACCCCTTGTTTAATTCTCCTTGGTTTTGATGTTTCGTTTCTAAATTGCACCGATGCCTGCCGACCACCCAGATAATTTGCGGTCCACCTTTTAAGACATGGGGGAAGGGTAGACCCTTCTAGGTCTTGCAGTAACGAGCCATGGTTGACCGTAGCAAAAGCTTTTGATAGGTCTAGCGCTACGAGTACTGTTCTATGGTGGGGGTATTGATTTAAACCGCAATTTATCTGGGTGCTAATGGCATTTAGCGCGGTGGTAGTGCTATGGAGTTTTCTGAAGCCATGCTGATGAGGGGCTAGCTGCAAATTTGCTTGGAAATAAGGGAGCAAAATGGCTTCAAGCGTCTTTGCCACTGGCGATAGGAGAGATATCGGACGATACGACTCACCTATGTTAGCTGGTTTCCCAGGCTTTAGTAGCGGGACCACCTTGGCCAATTTCCATTTCTCGGGTATGACAAAGGTGGAAAGAGACAGGTTAAAGACATACCCTAAATATTTGAAACCCTCTTTCCCTAGGCTTTTAAGCATCGGCATGGCTATGCCGTCTGGGCCCACTGCTTTGGATGGTGTAGCACGACCAATGGCGTCCTCAACCTCTTTAGCGGTGATGGTGATTGGTGACGCGCGGGGTGACTCTAGAATGTGTTTGTACGATATGGGAATAAAATGAAAGGTGATGATGAAAATTTTAAAAACCAGTGGGCCTTCGGTGTATAGGTGGACGCCTTTTCGAGATATCGCCATAAAGGTGGACCAAGGGTGACTCTAGAATGTTTGTACGATATGGGTATCAAACGAAAGGTGTTACTGAGCATTTTAAGAGGGAGTGGGCCTTAGGTCTATAGGTGGACGCCTTTTCGGGATATCGCCATAAAGGTGGACCAGGGGTGACTCTATAATGTGTTTGTGCGATATGGGTATCAAATTAAAGGTATTAAAGAGGGTTTTAAAAGCGAGTGGCCCTTAGATGTATATTTGAAGGCGTTTTCGCGATATCGACCAAAATGTTGACCAGGGTGATCCAGAAAATCATCTGTCGGTTACTGCTAATTTACTTATATATGCAATACCACGAACAGTATTCCTGCCAAGATTCCAAGGGCTGTTGATTTCGCCCTGCAGAACTTTTTCATGTTCTTCTACTTAATATGGTAGGTGTCACACCCATTTTACAAAGTTTCTTCTAAAG
The DNA here is from genome assembly GCF_040869045.1 of Eurosta solidaginis. Lineage (NCBI taxonomy): Eukaryota > Metazoa > Arthropoda > Insecta > Diptera > Tephritidae > Eurosta > Eurosta solidaginis. Next base: position 176,906,040 of record NC_090319.1, on the reverse strand, counting down.
TTATATTTTGCGTCAATAAACCAATCAAATTACCATGTTTCATCCTTTTTACGTATTTGGGATAGAATTTTGGCATTTTTCGTAATTTTCGATATCGAAAAACTGGACGTGGTTATAGTCGGATTTCGGCCATTTTTTATACCAAGATAAAGTGAGTTCAGATAAGTACGTGGACTAAGTTTAGTAAAGATATATCTGTCGTTGCTCAAGTTATCGTGTTAACGGCCGAGCGGAAGGACAGACGGGGGACTGTGTTTAAAAACTGGGAGTGGCTTGAACCGATTTCGCCAATTTTCACAGAAAACAATTAGCGTCATAGAATTTATGCCCCTACCAAATTTCAGAAGGATTGGTAAATTTTTGTTCGACTTATGGCATTAAAAGTATTCTAGACAAACTAAATGAAAATGGGCGGAGCCACGCCCATTTTGAAATTTTCTGTTATTTTTGCATGTTGAATGTTGACATAATTTACTTATATACAGTATAGATATTAAATTTTTTGTTAAAATTTGACTTATAAAAAATTTTTTTTAAAAAGTGGGCGTGTTCTTCATCCGATTTAAAAAAAAAAATAAATAAATAAATGTAAGGCGCGATAACCTCCGAAGAGATCTAAGGCCGAGCTTCTCTTCCAATTTGCGTCGTGCTCCTCTTGATTTTCCCTACAAATTGGCCGGACGGGACCTACATGTTTTATGCCGACTCCGAACGGCATCTGCAAAGCAGATGAGTTTTCACTGAGAGCTTTTCATGGCAGAAATACACCCGGAGTGCTTGCCAAACACTGCCGAGGGGCGACCCCGCTTAGAAAAATTTTCTTCTAATTGAAAAATCTTATTTCTAAAATTTTGATGTTGCTTTGCCCGGGAGTTGAACCCAGGGCATACGGTGTGATAGGCGGAGCACGCTACCATCACACCACGGTGGCCGCCCGATCATCCGATTTTACTCATTTTTATTTAACACATATATAGTAATAGTATTAACGTTCTTGCCAAATTTCATCATGATATCTTCAACGACTGCCAAACTACAGCTTGCAAAACTTGTAAATTACCTTCTTTTAAAAGTGGGCGGTGCCACGCCCATTGTCCAAAAACTTACTACTTTTCTATTCTGCGTCATAAGGTAAACCCACCTACCAAGTTTCATCGCTTTATCCGTCTTTGACAATGAATTATCGCATTTTTTCGGTTTTTCGAAATTTTCGAAATCGAAGAAAGTGGGCGTGGTTATAGTCCGATATCGTTCATTTTAAATAGCGATCTGAGATGAGTACCTAGAAACCTACATACCAAATTTCATCCAGATACCTCAAAATTTACTCAAGTTATCGTGTTAACGGACAGACGGACGGACGGACATGGCTCAATCAAATTTTTTTTTCGATACTGATGATTTTGATATATGGAAGTCTATATCTATCTCGATTCCTTTATACCTGTACAACCAACCGTTATCCAATCAAAGTTAATATACTCTGTGAGCTCTGCTCAACTGAGTATAATAAATATAAATGAATAAATCTTATACCTACGCGATACTAAGCAGGCAGATTCCGCGGTAATTGGTGCGGTTTGCGGTATCGCCTTACATTTGGATTGGGCAGAGTAAACTTAAGCTCTAATCTCATCCGAACATATTTTGCACAGGAGTTGATGCATATTCGTTACCAGCTCTTCACCTCCGAGTTTGAACAGCTCGTCTGGTATTCCGTCATTACATGGCGCCTTGCAATTTTTTAGCCGGGATTCAGCCATTCGTTATAGTCGAGTGCCGGAATGTGTTTTCTATCATCAACGATTGGGGTATCGGGTTCGTCTTCTCCCTCGCTAGTTAGCAATGAGGAGAAGGGTACCCTCCACACCTTAAGCTCACTCTCTAAGTCAGTTACCAGGATACCATTATCGTTCCAGCAGTAATATGCTCTGGTCGTGAAACTTTCCGTCATCCGCCACAATTTTTGTAAAAGTTTGAAGCATTTTTCCTCACAGCAAGTGTGTGAGCCGGGTGAAATGGGCATCAGCTATCTATTTCGTGAGCAGCTTTTCGACAGCAAACAACTTTTCTTGTGTCACTACGCGCACTTTCTTAGAATGCGCACATCCAGGAAACTGGAACTATGTCTGCCATCGATCACTACTTGAACGATTTGGTTTCGTGTTCTTCGATGAGGAGACATCCAAGTAGCTTTGTGTATCTTTTTATGATGGAACTTTGTCCTGCAAATAACCCTTTGTCAAGCCGCGGAGAGGTCAATCAGCCACAACCAGTTGGCAGATGTGACATCATGGAGGCTAAATTTTTCTTTTCCTTTCCCACCCTGGCGTTATAGTGACCCAGCATGATCTTAATATTATGACGGGGGCAGTCATCGTATGCCTTTTCTAGTTTTTCATAGAAGGAGTCCTTATCATTTTCGTCCGCATCGCCGCGCGTAAGCACATACAAATTACATAAACGAAATATCGAAAAACTTCGCCTCAATGCAGATGGCGACGAGATGCTCGTTCCCAGCCGTGATCGAAAGAATTGATTGTAGTAGACGTCGTAAGGTCCTATCGCTCTTCTACCTTGCCCCGTCGATCGTGCTTCCTGTATGGCGGTGATGTCGGCCTTTCCCTTGACAAGGACACCAACCAGCCGAAGCAGCATGTCATCGGTACCTTCTGTTAAAAAGGTTCGGATATTCCAGGTACATCCCCCCTTCGGGCTAGGGGCCAAGAATCGTAAAAGGCGATCATAATACCATAGCTAGCGAATCCATAAATGTTGTTTACTCGAAAGGAGCAGAGTGGACGCAGTGTACCGCCTGTGTGACCCTGTCACGGTCGCTATAAAAACTGTAACGCGGTGAGCAGGACAGCCCAGTTGTGACCTGATACAATGTATCGCATGATGCTTGTCTTCAGGTCTCGACTTCTGCCTTAAGGATTAATTGCGGTAGCTGTGGTTTCAAATCGTATTTTGGTTTTTCTTTAGTTTTTTTTAATATGATTAATTCACGTTCGTGGAAGTTGACAATAAAGCATACTTAAGGAAGCTATGCAGTCTCTTCTTCGTTGGAGTTGGTAATAAAGTATTATCTTCGGACTAATGCGGTCTCTTCGATGGAAAGTTGGCATATAGTTTACTCTTGGTCCGTCCACAAGGTAAAATGCCTCAATACTGTTCTAACCTTAACTAATGGTAATGAGATATAAGCTTTGACAAAAATAAGGATTTAGGCATCGCAAAGTCTAAATCAAGATTATTAAGGATTTTATTACACTCAGTTAAAGCCTTCATTATGAGCGCAAAATTATACTAGCTGTATATTGTAGTCGCATCACCGGAACTCTCAATCGAAACAAATCCGATCTCATTAATCATCCGATGGCAAAAACTTAAGGCTCTTAGTCAACAACATTCGCTTCGCTGGAAGGAGGAATATTTAAAGGAACTTCACAAACGTCATAAATGGAATTCCCCTCAAAAGGATATTGCCATCGATGACCTAGTTGTAGTTCGCCATGAAAATCTTCCACCTAGTGAATGGCGCTTGGGTAGGGTCACCAATATATACCATGGAACTGATAAAAGAGTTCGAGTGGCCGACATTCGCACCCAAAAGGGAATGATACCGCGCCCCATTATAAAGTTAGCTGTTTCACCAGGTGTTCAGACCAAGTTATTGAATTCAACGCGCAATTCAAACACGTCTCTAGAACTTTTAAAACAGGAAGTGATCGCTTCGTGGTCCAACACAAAGTTGGCGTATGAAAAATGCCTACAATCCTTAAAGAATGTCGAGGAAGTAGAATCGGTTAAAGCAAAGCAGTCAAGTACTCTTAAGGACTACATATCCTGCCTTTCGCGTATTAGCGAATACATTCAAAAGGCCGGAGCAAGCGATGCTCCGGTCATAGCCCCTGCCCAAGTAGCCACCCAATGTAATAGTCTGCGTTTACCGCCATGTGATACGGAAATATTCCATGGTGATTATGTCTCTTGGCCATCCTTCCGCGATCTATTCACTGCGATTTATATTAAGAATTCCCGACTAGATGACGTCAAAAAACTGTATTTCTTGCTTCAGAAAACAAGTGGTGAAGCAAAGGAAATCGTCGCGAAAGCCCCGCTAACCAATCAAGGCTTCCACATGGCGTGGTCGAATCTCAAAGCGTCGTACGAAAACAAACGGGTGCTGGTCAACAGCCGTCTAAAGGCACTTTTCTCCCTTCAAGTCATTCGGACTGAAAGTGCAAAAGCGTTAAAGGAACTTCAGCGGAGCATTAACGGATGCTTATCAGCCCTTGAAATGCAAGAGTTCAAGGTGGAAAATTGGGATCCAATTCTAATCTTCCATTGCTCTAATCGCTTACGGGAAGCAACGCTCGGTTTATGGGAACAATCCTTTGAAGACAAAGCGGCTCTACCCAGATGGAGTCAAATGGACGCATTCCTCATCCAACGGTACAGGACTTTGGAATCAATAGTGGATGTAAAATGTTCTACAACATCGTCGTCGTCTAACACCCTTCAAAAATCATCAGCACATTCGACCAACAACGCGGGCCAAAAGAAAGTAGCTCTTGCTACCAAAGTTTCAAATTCAAACTGCGTTTTATGTCCGAAGCAACACCATCCTCTCCGATTATGCACCAAATTCCTCTCCCTTTCCGTAAGCGATAGGTTTGCGGCAATAAAAAAGCACAACTGCTGTCTAAATTGTCTTACGAAATTCCATTCCATAAACGACTGTAAAAGTCAATACTCCTGCACTACGTGCAAGAGTAGACACCACACTTTACTTCATAGAGTGTCTTCCAACGCGCAACCCTCTAAAGAAACCACGGCTGGAACCGCGGCGCAAGCATTCTACACAAATATACAGTCCACTTCTTCGAATACAAATTTGTCATTATCTGAGAATAATCTGAAATCGTCCGGTTTATCCTCAGCTCTTCTCGGAACTGCCATGGTTCACATTTGCCATTCGGGCGCAACATACATAGCTCGCGCGTTAATAGATTCTGCTGCTGAAGCGTCGTTTATTTCCGACCGACTGCGAAAACTTCTTAAGCTTCCTTTCTCGAAAACAAACGTGTTTATTTCCGGGCTAACCCAAAAGGTTTGCAACAATTCCGCGAAAAGTTGCTCGTTTATTTTGGGCTCACCCCGTGACCCAAACCTCTTCATAGAAGCCTCGGCATTTGTATTACCTCAAATTACAGGTAATTTGCCATCGGCTTCAATCGATGAAACACTTCTCGACCAACTGACAAAAGTACCTTTGGCAGATCCAAAGTTTTTACAAAGCGGTCCCATAGATGTTCTGATCGGGGGAGATTTATACGCTAAAGTTATGTTAGATGGCGTGAAACGTAGTATTCATAAAAATCTTTTATCTCAAGAGACCGTGTCCGGGTGGATTGTGTGGGGCATCGGCCACCGCACACGTCTCTCGCTTTGCTACCAAAGTCTCAATAGGAGAAGATATTAATTTAGATAGTCAGCTTCGTAAATTTTGGGAGTAAGAAGAAATACCCAAGAAGAATCATCAGTCATCAGAAGATTTGTTTTGTGAAGAACTGTACTCGAAGACGACTATACGAAACCCGGATGGTAGATATGTCGTGTCGTTGCCGTTGAAAAATGTTTATCCCACGGATTTAAAATTAGGTGCAACTAGGCCAATCGCGCTGCAGCAATTTTATCGCAACGAAACAAGATTGTTAAAAACCCCTTCGTTAAAGGAAGAATACGACAATGTCGTTAAGTAGTACCTTGAATTAGGACATATGCAGCGAGTAAACTTTAAATTCGAACATTCACCTAGCCACTTTTACCTCCCACATCACGCGGCTCTGAAACCGGAAAGTACTTCGACGAAGTTGAGAGTAGTTTTTAACGCGTCATGTAACTCTTCGAATGGCGTCTCGTTAAATGATATTCTCCATGTAGGTTCGGCTCTGCAATCGGATTTAACTCTTCTTATAATTCGGTGGCGGCTGTACAAGTTCGTTCTAAGTAGCGACATAATTTATCGTCAAATTCTGGTCAAACCTGAACACAGAACTTATCAGAGGATTATTTTTAGGGATGACCCACAAGGCAGCATACAAGACTATCAACTTAAAACAGTCGCTTTCGGAATAAATTGCGTGCCATACTTGGCAATTAGAACACTTATTCAATTAGCTCAAGACTGTCAGGATTCACATCCATTGGCAGCTCAAATTCTCCGGAACTCCATGTACGTAGATGACGTATTAGCTGGATTCCACGATATAGCCACAGCTTTACAAGCGCGAGATGAACTTATCGAATCATTAGACAGCGCTGGCTTGTCCTTGAGGAAATGGTCCTCAAATTCGAAAGATATTCTGAGAAATCTTCCGCAAGAACATCTCTTGGACAAAGACTTCTTGGATTTAGACGAAACAAGTACGACAAAGGCATTAGGAATTTGATGGAATGCTAAATCAAATCGGTTCTTTTTTAAAATCCATGTTCCCTCGTTGCAGGACACGTATACGAAACGCGAAGCATTGTCTCTTATAGCGAAGCTTTTTGACCCAGCAGGTTGGCTAGCACCAATTGTGGTGCTAACAAAAATAGTTATGCAGCAAATATGGTCTGACGGTACTCCCCGGGATAAGCTCTTATCTCCTCAAACTCTTTTCAAATGGAAAGCATTTTTAGAAAATTACCAATTTGTAGAAGAAATCGAAATTCCGCGATGGGTATGTTATTCTGAGGAATCACCTTTCCAAGTTCATGCCTTTTGCAATGCCTCGGAAAAGGCATACGCGGGGGCGATATATTTAAGAGTAAAAAACCAGGAAATCACGTCTTCCAATCTTTTACTGGCCAAAACAAAGATCGCACCAATCAAAACCATTTCACTTCCCCGTTTAGAGCTGTGTGGTGCTGTTCTGGTGGTCGATATGCTTCAATCACTTCTAAAGGAACTTCCATTCAAAGTAGAAAATATATACTGCTAGACAGATTCTACCATCGTTCTCGCGTGGTTAAGAAAAGGGCCCTGCTCTTGGACCACCTTTGTCGCTAATCGAGTGGCAGAGATTCAAGATGCTTTCAGCGTTAGGCATTGGAGTCACGTTGATTCCAAGGATAATCCCGCGGATCTTGGTAGCAGAGGAACTTACCCACAGGACTTATGCTCGAATAAGTTGTGGTGGTACGGCCCCTCTTGGTTAGCCAAATGCGTAGAACAGTGGCCTTCCGTGGATGTAGATATAGACGACATTACGCTCGAAGCGAGGGGATAAACGGCACACATTTCACAAGTGTCGAAGCAGGAGGATCCCTTAGAAAGATTTTCGTGGCTTCCGCGTGCACTGCGGGTCTCAGCATATGTGTTTAGGTTCTACAATCGAACTAACCGATATAACCGACGGTTTCATTTTTACCCTTCTCTAATTATTTCTGGAGAAGAAATTTCTAAAATTCGAGTTCGGCTCATAATACTTGCCCAGATGAATCACTTTCCAAAGAAACCCAAGAATCTTACCGCTAAAATTGCAATATCGTCAAAGAATAAAATTCTCTCCTTAAACCAATTCCTCGATATTTATGGTGTAATTCGAGCCAACGGCCGACTGACAAACTCGCAGATGTTGTCTGAAGACGAAAAGCGTCCGATTATTTTGCCCTATAGTTGTTATTTTGCAAAGTTGTTGGTAGAACTTATTCACAAGGGCTCTCTTCATGGCGGAAATCAATTGGTATTTCGGTTACTGCGCCAACAATATTGGATTCCGAAAGCCAAAAATCTCACAAGGACCGTCATTCATAATGGTAAACCAGGTCTTATACACAGAAAACAAAATCAATGTCAAATTATGGCGACTCTCCCGGAAGAATGGACCGTACTTTCCAGACCCTTTGAAAATACAGGTGTAGATTTCGCAGGTCCATTCGACATTAAAAGCTTTTCGGGAAGATCTTACAAGATGAATAAAGGTTACGCTTGTGTTTTTGTATGCTTTTCTAAGAAAGCGATTCACTTAGAAGCTGCAAGCGATCTTTCAACAGAAACCTTTCTAGGCGCATTTTCAAGGTTCATTGGCAGAAGAAGCTGTCCAAGAAATATCTTTTCGGATAATAGAACTAACTTTGTAGGCGCATCCATCGTTCTTAAAAGGGACTTTAAAAAATTCATTACCACAATTCAAGAGTCTGTGTGCAACCTATATAGCCTTCAAGAAGTCTCCTGGTATTTTATCCCGGCAGGAGCTCCTCATATGGGTGGTCTCTCGGAAGCAGGGGTTAAAAGTTTAAAATTCCATCTTCGTCGTACCACTGCTTCTCAGAAATTCAGCTTTGAAGAATTTCAAACCCTTCTTTGCCGCGTCGAAGCCTGTCTAAATTCAAGACCGATATCACCTAATTCCAACGACCCCGCTGATTGCGCAGCTCTCACTCCGGGTCATTTTCTAACTGGGGGGCCAATACTCGCCCCACCGGAACCCTCAATCGAAACAAATCCAACCTCATTAATCAACCGATGGCAAAAACTTAAGGCTCTTAGTCAAGAACATTCGCTTCGCTGGAAGGAGGAATATTTAAAGGAACTTCACAAACGTCATAAATGGAAGTCCCCTCAAAAGGATATTGCCATCGATGACCTAGTTGTAGTTCGCCATGAAAATCTTCCACCTAATGAATGGCGCTTGGGTAGGGTCACCAATATATACCATGGAACTGATAAAAGAGTTCGAGTGGCCGACAATCGCACCCAAAAGGGAATGATAACGCGCCCATTGTAAAGTTAGGTGGTTTACCAAACTAACCTTTAGCGTTTATCATCTCTTTTAATGCTTGGACTTTACAATATGGTTTCACCACTCATTGAATTTTCACCGACCCCATCCCACAATGCAGCGGCACCAGTGGAGACATCGACAAGCATTGAACGAGCAACAACGGATACATCGGTCAACATTGTGCAGGCAGCAATGAACACGTCAACACCAGCGAAGAAATTGCCAGGCCCCAACAAACGAAGCAATACGCTCAAATGCAGAATTTGTGATCGATCACACCCTCTTCGATTTTGTAAAAGGTTTATCGACGCAAGCTTTGAACGCCGACTACGTTTAGTACTGTTACACCGCTATTGCTCGCGATGCTTAGCGCATTCGCATATAACAAAAAATTGCAAAAGCACGGGAACATGCCATATTTGTGGTGAGAAGCATCATTCGCTTCTACTCTCCAAAACTCGTGTAACCTCTCGCCGTGAACTCCCCCCAATCCTCATATATATATGTGTATATCACAAAATATTTAAAACCGAAATTGTAAAGTATCCAGGCTATTCGGCAGCCCAAAATTCCGTGTTCGGATAGGTGCTTTCGGGCCCATGTGCCTTTAAGGCACAGCGACCCCTTACTGGGTACCGTTTCTCGTCTTTCCGCGTTCGCGTGAGTCCTTTCCGGCCCCGGTGTCCTTTCAGGCACAGCGACCCACAAATGGGTACCGTTTCATACACTTAAATTTCCTCATCGGTTTAAGTATTAAATTGAATTGAACTTAATATATGAATTATACTAGCTTGGTAATTAATCATATAAGTTAGTCGCCGTTACATTATAACCCCTACGGGACAGTAATTATGAATTTATAAAATACGAATATGAATTAGATTTACCTATAATAAAGCACTGGTTATATTAAAAAAAAAAAAACTCAACAATTTACTACTTTACGCGCATTTAATAAATTTTAGTTTTAGTTTGGAAATTTATATAGTGCTTAGCTTTTAAATCGTTTGTTGCAACCCCTACATGTTGCAAGGCCGGCGGCAATATTGAAGCCAAACGCCTTCAATAGTTGGGAAGCACTGGTGTTTATGCATTCACAGCTGTTCGCCACAAAGCTGCACTGTGATTGGAAATCTACCGGTGGTTCTCTTTCGAAGTTAGGGTTCGTTAACGCTGCGCTCAACAGCAGAGGTATAGCCTTTTACTTACGACAGCAGTTGAGACAGCGTTACACAGCAGGATTTTCAATCTAAGGTAAAATACATACTTTCGGTAATACTAAATCTTAGAAATTGTTATATCTATTGATATTCATTATATTCTTAATTTGCAATTCGATTTTTCACCCGCATATATCTTCATATATGCCGTTTCTTTTTCTTCAATAAACTTATACACCTTTTATATTATACTTTATTAACTCCTGTTGTTTTCATTTCTTTGTTTCGTTCTTTCCACTTTTCGAGTTGCCGTGAGGTCGAACCGGCATACTATTTTGTTTGTGTAGACAAACATAGTTATTTTTATATGGAAGGGTAAATTAGATCTTAATATCCTATTAGGTACATTGATGTCTAGGAAGCCCAGACGGTCCGGAGAATCAATGAAGCCACTATGAATGTCAAAAATGAACATAAGAGAATGAATATTCTTTCTGCAAGATTTTACTTTTTTTAGAGATTTTACATCAATAAGCATACACCGGTCTGGGTAAGATGGGATAGGCTCACTAAAATGAAGTGCCTGCAAAGCAAACCTAGTGAAACAACTCTGTACTCTTTCCACTCTGAGGGAGTGTGAAGCATATATCGGGTTCAGATTATGGAAGCATACTCCAATTTAGACCGCACTAAGGAATTATAGAGCATCTTCCTTGTATAAGGATCTTTAAAATCTTTAGCATATCGCTTTACAAAAGCTAAGTTGGAGTAGGTCTTAGGGATAATGTAGTTGACATGGTTAACGAAAGAATAACCTGAGTCAAAAAGCGCACCGAGATCCAGAAATTAAGTTACTGCATTGAGTTCAGTACTTAAGAGTGACTATACAGAGGGAAATCGAATTATTGACTTCGAAAATGCCATATGGTAATATTTGTTGATGTTAAGAGCCATTTTGTTTCTTATACATCACTCAGCAAGCTCATTTCAGTCGCATTGAAGAACCAGAATATCGGACGGACAGGAAAATGTACTAAAAAGCTTAAGTTCATCAGCATATAATAGATATTTTTGAATGACTAAAACATTCGCCAATGTCATTTATAAATAACAAAAACAATATAGTACCAAGAATACTACCCTGAGGCACACCAAATGGCCGCGAAGGGGTAAGATCTGGTGCTTTCGATTTCTATAAAGGAAATTCTATTAGTGATATACGACTTAAGCCACATTAGAAAAGCTGAATGAAAGTCCAAATTTTGGAGTTTTTTCAGTAAGATATTATTTGAGACAGTATCAAAAGCTTCTGCAAAATCTGTATAAATTGTATCGACTTGATATCCATTTTTAAATGCTGAGACAAAGTACTCTGAAAATATGGCCAAATTAGTTTTACTGTTGATCGCCCAGAAACAAAACCATGTTGGTATGGGCTTAAAGTTCTTTTAATGGCAAAGCATAATTTTTCTTTGACCACATTTTCTAGCAGTTTTGAGCATGTGGTTAATTTTGAAATAGGCCTGTAATTTTTAACATAATT